>NW_011888920.1:1845403-1847878 GCF_000151845.1 Pteropus vampyrus
TGAGAAAACTGAGGTATAGGGAGGTTAAACACTTTACCCTAGATCATACAGCAAGGACGTGGCAGAGCCAGAATCAAACCCAGGTGGTCTGGCAACAGAATCTGGTTCTTCATTGTGCCAGGCTGCCTCTCAGAAATAAGGATGTAGATTACATGGCAGGTGTCTGGCACATTAAAAGTTTAATAAATTGTATTGATTGTCAGAGTTAGATTAGTGTTATTATTTTATACAGTCCTGAAAGCAGGTTCCATGCCATATGTTTCCTTTTGTACATTTTTTACACTGCGTCCTTACAACCTCCTTGTGAGCTAGACAGGGCAGGCAAGTGACAGCAACTTCATCTGATGAATAATAATGAGCCTGCATACTTGCCAGAGAGATGAGATGAGCCTGAGTGAGAATCCGGTTTTTCTCATCCCTGGGCTAACTCTAATCAAAGCCAATTCCATCTTGAGCCTTGTGCCAAGTCCTAGAAGAAGACAAGGAAGATTATCACTAACTGATATTTTCTGTTGTTTTTTAAATTTATTGTCTCTCTCTACTACAAAAAGTGAATTCAGGAAGGAGTGACCTTGCCCATCTCTGTTTCTATGTCCACATCACCTAAAACAATGAGTGTTGTCTAGAGGGTAATCAGTATATATTGTAAGAGACAAATATTTTAGGGTGAAAAAAGAGTAAATGTCAAACACAGCAAATTTGTGAATCAAAAATAATTTAGAAAAATATCTGATAATGTGGGGAAATTAATTCAAAATTCAAACTTAAACCATGAAGATAAACATGAATTAGATAAATATGAATGATTGAATTTAATCAAAATACATCCCTCATTTAATTTCATTCATTAAATACATATCTATAAAGTGTCTAATAAATGTCAGGCACTGCATTAAGATCTAGAGATTTAAAACAAAAGAAGGTATTGTCCTTGTCCTTAAATATTTAATGACTACCAGGTAAAACAAATGTGTGAGTCATCCAGTGATGTTACAGAATTAAAATCTGAAAAAAGTGGGAAGAGAATGCAAGTAATCAATTGCTCCTCTGCTAGACGAACAGGTTTGGCAATAGCTTTTGCGTAGAAAAGAAATCCTGGACTATTTTGTTCTCATAAGTTCACTGGGCACTAGGATAACTCAATACAATCTTAGGTTGTATTAATCTTAATTCACAAAAAATATTTATTATGACACTTTATTCAGTGAGTATAGTACAAGTTATAGCCTACTGGTTTCATAAAGCTTACAGTTTAGTAGGAAAGAAATAGTTAAAGAGTCCACAAACCAACACATATAAAAATTGCATGTTATGATTCATACTACAAAGAAAACGTGTGTGCGTGGGAGAGTGGGGTGAATTGATTTCCTATGACTTTTGTAACAAATTACCACAAATTTAGTGGCTTAACAGCAAAAGTTTAATAGTTTACACCTTTGGAGGTCAGAAGTCTGAATGCATTTGACTGTGCTGAAATCAAGGTATTAGGAGGGCTGTGTTCCTTCTGGAGGTGCTAGAGAGAATTCTTTCTCTTGTCTTTTCCAACTTCTTCTGTCTGTCCACATTGTTTAGCTCATGGACCCTTGTCACTCTGACCACTGTTTCTGTTATCACATTTACTTCTGTGACTCTGACTCCCCTGACTTCCTCTTTTCCTCTTAAAGACCCTCGTAATTACATCGGGTCCACCTAGATAATGCAGGTTATTCTCTCTGGCTCAAGATCCTTAATTACATCTGCAAAGTCTCTTTTGCCAAGGTAACATATTCAAAGGTGCTAGTAATTAGGACATGGACCTGTTCGGGTGTCCATTATTCTGCCTATCACAGGGGAGATGTTGGAAAATTAGGCAACAGAGGTAGCAGAATTTCAACAGGATGGTCAGGAAGTTCTCACTGAGTAGATGAAGCTGTGTATTCAATTAAACAGTTTTAATTCAAGGGGAAAGACTGTTCTATTAATTCCTGAACTATCTAAATCACATACAGAATATTTTATTTATCTCCGAATATCAATTTTAAAGAATTTTTTACCAACTATAGAATATACAATATTTTATTCTGGAAGATGAAGGCATATGGAAACTGCAAAGGGTGATAACAGTGTGGTTATTTTAAGCTCATTTTACAGTATATTATAAGTTAAAGAAAATATGTGATTATGTTATAATTGTTGCCACCAATATTTTCAATGTAAAAAAGTTACAAATATAAAATTAAATTTATTAAATAAAAACTTTGGAATCTTAAATATGATTTTTAAACATCACTGTGAGTTCATGGTATCTTCATTTTTAACAAAATATATATTTTCTAGCTCTTTGCAAAAGGCCTAGAAACCATGACAGTCTAGTATAAATGACCACCTCTAGTGTCCAGAAATAATTTCTGAATACTGTTTGCCACTAAAAGGAATAAGGACTCCTTGGAGAAATAGCTATTCCCAGGTAAGTAGCAGGAAATGTACAAAAGGAAT
>NW_011888920.1:1847928-1855938 GCF_000151845.1 Pteropus vampyrus
TTCTCATAAGTTCACTGGGCACTAGGATAACTCAATACAATCTTAGGTTGTATTAATCTTAATTCACAAAAAATATTTATTATGACACTTTATTCAGTGAGTATAGTACAAGTTATAGCCTACTGGTTTCATAAAGCTTACAGTTTAGTAGGAAAGAAATAGTTAAAGAGTCCAAAAACCAACACATATAAAAATTGCATGTTATGATTCATACTACAAAGAAAACGTGTGTGCGTGGGAGAGTGGGGTGAATTGATTTCCTATGACTTTTGTAACAAATTACCACAAATTTAGTGGCTTAACAGCAAAAGTTTAATAGTTTACACCTTTGGAGGTCAGAAGTCTGAATGCATTTGACTGTGCTGAAATCAAGGTATTAGGAGGGCTGTGTTCCTTCTGGAGGTGCTAGAGAGAATTCTTTCTCTTGTCTTTTCCAACTTCTTCTGTCTGTCCACATTGTTTAGCTCATGGACCCTTGTCACTCTGACCACTGTTTCTGTTATCACATTTACTTCTGTGACTCTGACTCCCCTGACTTCCTCTTTTCCTCTTAAAGACCCTCGTAATTACATCGGGTCCACCTAGATAATGCAGGTTATTCTCTCTGGCTCAAGATCCTTAATTACATCTGCAAAGTCTCTTTTGCCAAGGTAACATATTCAAAGGTGCTAGTAATTAGGACATGGACCTGTTCGGGTGTCCATTATTCTGCCTATCACAGGGGAGATGTTGGAAAATTAGGCAACAGAGGTAGCAGAATTTCAACAGGATGGTCAGGAAGTTCTCACTGAGTAGATGAAGCTGTGTATTCAATTAAACAGTTTTAATTCAAGGGGAAAGACTGTTCTATTAATTCCTGAACTATCTAAATCACATACAGAATATTTTATTTATCTCCGAATATCAATTTTAAAGAATTTTTTACCAACTATAGAATATACAATATTTTATTCTGGAAGATGAAGGCATATGGAAACTGCAAAGGGTGATAACAGTGTGGTTATTTTAAGCTCATTTTACAGTATATTATAAGTTAAAGAAAATATGTGATTATGTTATAATTGTTGCCACCAATATTTTCAATGTAAAAAAGTTACAAATATAAAATTAAATTTATTAAATAAAAACTTTGGAATCTTAAATATGATTTTTAAAATCACTGTGAGTTCATGGTATCTTCATTTTTAACAAAATATATATTTTCTAGCTCTTTGCAAAAGGCCTAGAAACCATGACAGTCTAGTATAAATGACCACCTCTAGTGTCCAGAAATAATTTCTGAATACTGTTTGCCACTAAAAGGAATAAGGACTCCTTGGAGAAATAGCTATTCCCAGGTAAGTAGCAGGAAATGTACAAAAGGAATATGGAATGTCTTCTTGAACCAGAAAGCAAGTAAACTCTCATGGGATCATGCTAAAGAGACATAAAGAGCCACCTTGAGGGGCTCCCACTAGCTAATGATGGGGCAATTTTTGCCTCAAGAATGTCTCCAAATGATTAAAATATATAGATATATTTTATAAACCAGTGTGCACCAATTTTTTAAGGAGTAGGAAAACAAAATGAAACTCTTAATCAGTTGAAGTTGCTAGAGTACTCATTAATTACTCTGAAATTTGTTAACTAAAGAGAAATAAATTAACCCTCTATCTTTTTTCCTATAAAAATCATATTTAAGGGTAACAAAATTAGACCTTGTACATGTTGTGAAAGTCTTATGTTATGAATGAGCTGATTAATGGAATAAGAATGATGGAAAACCAACATTTCATAACTGGTAATAAAAAATACATCATGGCAGTGGCAATCAATGAGTGACAAAATCATTTGTAAAAGATTGACAGTCACCTCTATAAAGAAAGGATCAAACTGTCATCACTTAAACCCACAGGTCAGTTTTAGCATTATTAAATTTGAGACATCCTAGACTTTATGTATATTCTGATATAATGCAATATGAAGTACTCCATGAAACCCAAGAAAAATTCTTACAAAATAAAATTAACTTGAATCTAAGCGAGATTTTAGAATCAACTTCCAGTCTGCAGGAAATCTGAGGTACAGATGAACCACCATAGGCAAGCAGTCAAATCCAGAATATGGGATATTCCATAGAACAATTTACCTAATTTCTAAAAAAGTTCATTGCCTTTTGAAAGGAAAGGAGTCATTTTTGATCAGAAAAATATTAAGAAGAGATTTAAATATAATCAAATACAAAGAGTATACCTGATTTGGATTCTAAGTTAGACAAACCAAGTATAAAAATGCATATTTTTAATATAAATAATGATCTGTATTATAACCCAAAGAATAAAATAAATATCTAAGAACTATTAATGGTATAAATGAATGATTGGATAAATAAATAAATGAGAAGGAAAAGACAAATCTTCCTTATAGAAAACCTCAAATAATATATGTAGATACTCTTTCTTCAAAGAGGTGGAACATATGAAAAATAAGAACTTTACAGTGGAGAAATCTAGCATGCACCACTATACATACATAAATATACACATATACATATATATGTATACATATACATATACATGTGTGTTTATATGCATGTGTGTATATGCACACATGTATACATCCATGTATGTGCATACACACACATACATACACAATATACATTCTAATCGAGTAATTAGGTTAATATTACCCATGGTAAGTCATGTTGATATCAAATGACCCTTGATATGATGCAATGAGAATTGCACTTAACCTTTGTTGTCTTCCTCCAAAGACGTCTATTATTCTAGTCTAATCATGAAAAGGCATTAGACAGACCTCAGAGAAGGACATTGTACAAAATAGCTCCTTTAAAGTGCCAAGTTTATAAAGCATCGATTTAATTTTTTGTTGTTTAATTTTTTGTTGTCATTCTCTATGTCTAATCTTCTCTTACAGATTTATACTAAAATATGTAACCTGTTCATATAAAGGACTCAGTTATTAAATCACAATCTACCATAGTGTCTGGGTATCTTTTTTTCCCCATAATTAGATGGTTTGGGGGAGGTACTATAATCATTTATATTTACAATTTTAGATTAGTGTCTATCATGAGAAATTTAGGATTGGATTGATCTCAACTTTGAAGATGATGAAAAAGCTACAAAACTTATAGTGGAAAATGACCCAGAATGAAGCCAGTGATAAAAAACGTTGACTCTAGTCTGTTGCTTTAGAAAGACATAAGCTTAGTATTAAGGGCCTTGGCTCTGGCTAAATAGAGTCTGAAAATGGGAAAATTTATGTTATGTATATTAATTTCCTAATGGTAAGGCGACATTAATATGCTAATTTCATCCATGGAAACATAGTAACTGATTGTTAATAATTTTCAAATTTCAGGCATTTTACTGTGGTAAGTACTATATCTTTTACATGTGGTACTATGCTTTTTATACATGGTGGGCACTATACATTTTCTATGAGCCTTTAGGGTAAAACATGCATTGGGAAACATGCATTGATCAATATGGAAAATAGAGAAGGTGACTATGCACCTAGAAAGTTCTTCACATTGACTTAATTAAATATTGATCTTGAAAAATTCTGGGAACTTTTGAAAGCAACATCTAAATAAACATTTGAGATATCTAAACGGACATGCAGAAACACAGAATAGACTAGTAGAGTAATCTCACAGAAAAGATAAACAACCTCTGAGCTCTGTTGATCTCTTTTTTTTCAGGATACTTCCCTCTAGCTACTAAGCCCAAGATCAACGGGAAGAAAAAAAAAGTGGAGAACTGTGAGACTGTGAGGATGAGAGTGAATATGTGTGTGTATGTGTGTGTGTGCGTGTGTATGTGTGTGTGTGTGTGTGTGTGTGTGTTTACAAGTAGGAGTGGGAAGGCAGAGGTTCTGTTTATTCCCAGCCCTGATAAATCTTCCCTAGTCACTGCCTCTTCCTCCTACCTCTTCCTCCTCCTTCTCATTCTACTACTCTCTCTCTCTCTCGTTCACACACACACACACACACACACACACACACACACACACTTGCTTTCTCTCTCTTTCTTATTTTTTCTTTTCTTTTTTTTTTCCTTTTCTATTACCCCTCACAAGTGAGAGGAATTACTAATCTGACATACGCTTCCTAGACATTGATTTGGCCACATGTACTAATGGTTTTGGAAAGTGATTTCATCGTAATGGCGGAGCTCCCTTCTGCATTCTTCTTCTGTGAGCCCAGAGGAACAAGGAAGGGACAGAGGTTAGGAGGCATATTTGACTTATTTTCTTGGGCGTAAATGTTCTTCTTTGTTTCATTCCCTGTCGTTGCAGTTGTGAGTGAACCGAGTGTCCACCGCCTCTTGGAAGACGGTTTGACTAACTCATTGATGCTCCTATTTGGAAACATTCTCACACCTTTAGTCTCTGTAGACTGGTATAAAGAGAGAAATATCCCTCTATTAAGTCTTAACATTATATTTTAGCTCACTGTGTGAATGCACTGAACTGCAGATGGACTAATATATAAATGAAAACATAAAACACCCACACAAACTTATACCCCCATTCATTATAAGTTCCCAATTTATCTGGTCGAGGATATAGAATTTTATGTATATTGGTAACTATTCATTTAGGAGCAGTTGTGAGCATCTATGGAGATTCTACCTTGCCCCTCAAAGTAGGGTCCTACCAAGTCAAAAGAAGAAGCCAGTTTCTTTCTAGACTCTGTGTTTTAAAATACGGATTTGGATGAACATTGGAAGAATTTACACTAAGCATCTATGCACTGCCATTTAAAGACATGTTTTACAAATGTCAAGATTTTCTGTTTCATAAATCAGACTTAGCTTTCTGAACATCATATACCAGAAGAAGACCTTTGTCTCAAATTCCACCCCCTGATTCTGACTATTTTTACCTTTTTTTGTGGAGAATAAACTCTTATTGAGTGTTGGGAGCAATGAAGAGAATTTATATTACCATCAACTGGCTTGCTTCAAGTATCCCCTCTCTCTGAGCATCTTTGATTTTATACTCTTTTACCTGAGAGATTTCATCCTGAGTTTGATTTGAGAACTACAGTTTTCCACTGATATTTTCCATTATTACTTACCCCCTAACGGTGAGTGCAGAAATAGCGATCAAGTTACTAACATTAGCAAACTAAAATGTTTTTCATCATACTTTACACCTCTCTGCTTTGAAAACCTTTACGGACTTCCAGACATTTGTATACCTTGAGGATTTAAATTTGTATAACTGAAATCATTGTTTTTGAGCATTTATGTCCATATGCATGTGTGAATGCTAGTGTGTTTTAATAACACTTTCTGGTAATTAGCAACCTAACATTTTTTCTTTTATTTTTCTTTTTAAGTTTCCAGAAATACCTCTGAAAACTGATTTCAGTTTCGGGGACAATTTTTTTTAAATTTCTGGGTTATATTGATTTCTCCTGCCACCCCACCCCTCCTCAAAAAAAGAGGTAGTCACATTGCTAGGAGACTTTGGAGCAACAGTTTGTTGTTGAGATGCCTGCACAGACACGTTTTTAATGTTTTGCATGAGTATTCATGGTAAAGTAAAGTGAAGCAGGATGTGTTAGCCATTTGCAAGATGGAATTTCCTTTTTCTCCAAAGGGCCAGAAAAAGCAGTTCTAACAAAACTTCTAATTTATGTTACCAATTTAATTTTATTTCTTTTGATCTTGTTTTAATATGAGAGCTAATTTTTTCTTTTCTTTTCTTTTTTTTTTTTGTTCTTTTTGATACATCAAGTTACACATTGTCATATCAAGCCACATGTTTGTACTGGTGCCACCCCCCAACTTAGGAATATTTATTATTTACTTATTCATTTATTTCCTTTATTTTTTGTTTTACATCTGACTCAAGCATCTCAGTAAAGGTTCCAAATTGTACTGGTCCAGGTGATCTTTTCCCTTTATGATTACTTAAATACTAACAGCTTAAAAATAAATATAAATCCAGGGAAATAAAATAAGTAATTAAAAATAAAAAATCTTAACTGCCCTTCGGCTTAAAAAAAAAAAATCATCCACAAACAGAAATCACTTAAAATATCACAGCAAATACCACACGGTTAGGCAAAAACAGTGAATACGATGAAACAATCAAATATGTGTCTTTGATATTTTGTTGAAAACAGTCCTTTAAATATTTTCATGGACATGAGTGTCACTCTTTGACTTTCTAGCTAATCAGCCTGAATATCTCACTCCACTATAGTCAATTGGGTAAATATAGATATTGCTGTATTGTAAGAGCTCAACATTTTAAAATCTAATTAAGAATGGCATAATGTACAATCATAGTAATAAGAATCAATAATAAGAAAAATTATCCAAGTCTTTTCAAATTTTATTAAAAAATATTAAGTAGAGCTATTTTGCGGTCTCAATATTCTACAAGTTCCAACTCATAGCACTGGCCGTATGCCTTGCTCTCTACCTGAGTCTAAACTAAGGCAACGATCAGCTCTCCTCCTCAAATAGGGACATGACATTTGGAAATATCTCTCATCTGGTCGTACATCTTGCCAACTCTTCTGAGACTCAGGTTTCCCTTTCTTTCTAGAGCTCAACAGCACAATTTCTATTTCTACGAGTTATGACTGATGCATTATCCACATCCCAAATGCTTTCCTTTAGCTCAGTCATGTCTGGGCTGTCTCTGTGCATAATTTGGCCTAAGAGCTTGAACACCTTGATTCTACCACCTGTTCTCTTTATTTCCTAATGTCAAAAGCCTTTGTATTACATTATATAATTTTGATGCTTTAGAAATATGGATAGATGATATAGATAATATAGATAGATGATAGATAGGTAGATAGATAATTGATATAGATATAGATATATAGATATAAATAGATATCTATTGCATCATTTGAGAAATTTAAGCCTTGACCAAACCTTGGGCCTTTCCTTTTAAACTCCCTTTAGAGTTCATCAGGTTCCCCATTCATCGCCGGGTGAATAAAATTAGAAGCCAAGGAATCGTGCTTGGGATCCCTTCTCTTGGCTTGATCTTCTTTATTTATCGAGTGGGGGAGATAGATGAGCAGTGGTCACATTTTGGAAATAGACTGTTAAATTCCTTTAGAAACAGCTTTCAGGTTCTCAGGTTTCCTTCTGAACAGCTCACTCTTTCACTGACTTCTAACACTTCTTCTGAAATGAAGCTGTGCTGATGGGAGTGTCTTCCTTTTTAATCTATTCCTGAGGAAATCTGCAACATCATAGACTGAAAGAGCAGATTAATGGAGAGACACTGAACATGGACACTAGATTTGAGGCCCATTTGGGTCAGAACTTACTGGAAGTAAAGCAGCAACACAGAGCAGGTCTGATACAGTATATCTGTGTGAAGCTTTGTGGCCCCTTGTATTTTATGGAATTCCCCATTACAGTCTCCTCCAGGTGTCCTGTCAAGAGGCGAAAGGGCAGCTTAATGCTTGTTACCACTGTCTTTTTCTACTCAAGCTTACATTACTGTGTGGGAAGACTTTAAACTGACAAATAGATGCTTTGGTTGAGGGAATAATGCAAGCTTGTGGAGGGAGACAGGCTTTATTGGAGGGCTGGAAACAGAGCTATTGTTAGGGGCCACCTGGCCTTGGTTCTGCTTTTTTCTCCTGAAGCAAGTTTGATTTGAGAACCAGCCAAGTGCTTTTCTTGCCTTTGCCATTGATTCGTTCATGTATATCTCCTTTGACAACCTCACAGGAGGAATGCATATCAATATCTTTGACTGCACTTGGGCATTTTTGTTTCTTGTCTATTACTTCATTATTGGCTTAAAATTGCAAGGAATAGTCCAATACATACTGAAAGCTAGGTATTCACTATAAGCCCATTTAAATAAATTTCCTAAGTCTTTTTATTGTTAATTTTTTTATTATTTTATTTTTTCATTTTAATTAGTTTCAAGTATACAGTACATTGGTTAGACATCTATATATTTCATCAAACAATCCCCCCAATTGCTCCCTCCCCTGACCCTCCACCTAGTTAA
>NW_011888920.1:1855988-1858255 GCF_000151845.1 Pteropus vampyrus
TTATTTTTTCATTTTAATTAGTTTCAAGTATACAGTACATTGGTTAGACATCTATATATTTCATCAAACAATCCCCCCAATTGCTCCCTCCCCTGACCCTCCACCTAGTTAACATATTAATGCTAACTGCATTCCCTATGTCATGCTCCCCATTCCCGTGAACATCCTTCAGCTACTAATCTGTACTTCTTTAACCCTTCATCCCATTCTCCCAGCCCCTCTATTGCCCTCTCCCCTCTGTACATCATAAAATTGTCCACTATAATTATGAGTCTGTTTTTGATTAGTTTGTTCTTTTTATTTCTTAGGTTCTGCATATAAGTGAAATCATATAGTGTTTATCTTTCTCTGTCTGACTTAAATACCTTTTAGGTTCATCAAAGCAATATCTTTTTCCATCCCCTTCCTTTTAGTCTATGTGTGTCTTTTAATCTGAAGTGAGTCTCTTGTAGGCGGCATATGTAGGGTTCTTATTTTCTTATCCTTTCAGCTATTCTATCTTTTGATGAGAGCACTTAATTCTTTTCCATTTAAGGTACTTATTGATAGGAATGTAGTTGTTACCATTCTTTATTCCTATTTTTGATACATGTTTTTTCTTCTTAAAGAAGTCCCTCCAACATTTCCTGTTATACTGGCTTGGTGGTGATAAATTCCTTTAGCTTATCTTTGTCTGGGAAACTCTTTATCTGTCCTTCAACTCGAAATGATAGCTTTGCGAGATAAAGTATTCTTGGTTGTAGATCCTAGGTCTTCATCATGTCGAATATTTTTTGCCAAGCCCTTCTGTCCTGTATAGTTTTCTTTTGAGAAATCAGCTGCCTGTCTTATGGGTACTCCCTTGAAGATAACTATCTACTTTTCTCTTGCTGCTTTTAAGATTCTCTTTTTGTATTTAACCTTTGGCATTTTAATTATGATGTGTCTTGGTGTGGGCCTCTTTGGATCCCTGGTTTTTGGGATTCTCTGAGCTTCCTGGGGTTTTATGTCCATTTCATTCACCAGGTTAGGGAAGTTTTCCATCATTATTTCTTTAAAGAGCTGTTCGACATCTTGATTTTCTTCAGGTATGCTGATCAGACAGATATTTGGACCTTTAATAGTGTCCCATATGCTCCTTAAATTGTTTTTATAGTCTTGGCATCTTATCTCTTGCCATTCTGATTGCAAATATTTGGCTTTCCCATCCTCTAGATAGGGCATTTGATCCTTTTCTTTATTCACTTTGTTTATTCCATTTAATATACTTCTCATCTCAGATAATGTGTTCTTCATTTCAGACTGATTCCCTTTTATAATTGCCATTTCCATTTTTAAGTTTTTTTTATCTCTTTGTCAAAGATCTCACTGAATGTATTTACACTTCCCAAAAGTTCATTGAGCATCTTTACAACCAGTGTTTTGAACTCTGCATCTGTTAGATTGCTTGACTCCATTATATCTGGATCTCTGTTCTTTTCTCTCATATGGTTTCTGCTTCTTTGTCTTCCCATTTGGGCTGCCTTTCTGTGTCTGCTTCTATGTAATAAACAAAGCTCTAAGTCTCCCAGTCTTATTAGTGTGGATTTGTGAAGTAGGTGTCCAGTGGCATATCCTAGAGAATTTCAGCTGTAGGCCAAATTTAGCCCCAGTCTCTATCCCTACAGGACCTGTTAAGATTCAGCAAGCAATCCACAGATGCTGTGCTTACAGTTGCCTCAAAAGGCCACATTAGAAACCGAGGCCAGATGCCTCCAGTGTGAGTCTAGGCGCTGCTCAGCAAGGAGCACTTGACTTACTGAGGATATACCTGGATGTGCCTTGGTTGGGGCTCGAGTTGAGGGAGACAGGGTTTCAGGGAATCCTCTGAGCGGAGTAACCTCTGTTACCAGTTTGATGATGTCACAGCTATGGCGGCACTGTGTCTGCACACTGGGAGCGGGGAGGGCTCAACAGAGAAAGATGGATACCGCTGGCACTTCTACACAGAGCAAGTCTTGCCTCGGCCCTCACTCCAACAATGTCTCCCTGTGAGACCCTGGTGGCCTCTGCACATAGCCGAAATGGCACTTGTGCTCAGAGAAGCAGGTCCGTCACTGCAAAAATCCACTTGTCACTGCTGCAGCCTCCGTCTCACTCAGCTGCTTGAGACTGGGCAGCCCTACGTCCTCACCCCGTCCTACTTTCTGCCATTGCAGGGTGATTTCTTGGATTTCTCCCTAGTTGTATGGCTCGTTCATCTAGATCCCAGGTGCTTTTTCCTTGCTGCTTCTCCTTGTTTTCATCAC
>NW_011888920.1:1858305-1860808 GCF_000151845.1 Pteropus vampyrus
CCTGTTAAGATTCAGCAAGCAATCCACAGATGCTGTGCTTACAGTTGCCTCAAAAGGCCACATTAGAAACCGAGGCCAGATGCCTCCAGTGTGAGTCTAGGCGCTGCTCAGCAAGGAGCACTTGACTTACTGAGGATATACCTGGATGTGCCTTGGTTGGGGCTCGAGTTGAGGGAGACAGGGTTTCAGGGAATCCTCTGAGCGGAGTAACCTCTGTTACCAGTTTGATGATGTCACAGCTATGGCGGCACTGTGTCTGCACACTGGGAGCGGGGAGGGCTCAACAGAGAAAGATGGATACCGCTGGCACTTCTACACAGAGCAAGTCTTGCCTCGGCCCTCACTCCAACAATGTCTCCCTGTGAGACCCTGGTGGCCTCTGCACATAGCCGAAATGGCACTTGTGCTCAGAGAAGCAGGTCCGTCACTGCAAAAATCCACTTGTCACTGCTGCAGCCTCCGTCTCACTCAGCTGCTTGAGACTGGGCAGCCCTACGTCCTCACCCCGTCCTACTTTCTGCCATTGCAGGGTGATTTCTTGGATTTCTCCCTAGTTGTATGGCTCGTTCATCTAGATCCCAGGTGCTTTTTCCTTGCTGCTTCTCCTTGTTTTCATCACAACTTTGATTTGGTCGCCAGAGGGATGAACAGAGCATCTATCATCTATGCCATTTTTTGTCCCATCTCTTATTAATCTTTTTAGATAAGTACACTCTGAGATGAATATCAAGGTGGTCCTGGTGTAGCCCTTTCTTCTGGACACTTCTTAAGTCAAGAAATTTAAAACTTCTGAAGTAGAACAATTTATTGCTAAACAAGTCTAATTGTAATAAAAGTGCTTTACTGTACATATAGCTGCTTTACAACTCACCCAATAGTATGTATGTGTTATCTTAAGAGCACTTCAGATATTTCCGGTAACTAGCTTCTCAAGTATTCTCTGTGTTAAGCAATCCCACATGTGCAGAGTTACATGGTAAGTAAGATGTCAAGATGAAAGTAGGAACAATGGTTATCTGACTTTTGTTCCAGTTTTTTTTTTCATGATCCCATGGCTTCTCAGAATTAACTCCAGCATCCTGCCTCTTTTTTACCTTCTAGATTCTAAATTGTCATAAAACAGATTAACAAGAGAAAAACACAAAATCTTAATGTGTATACGTGGATGAGACCCAGGAAAACTGAGTAACTCCCCCAAAAGACTGAAGCCACCACCGTAAATACCATCTCCTACTAAAGACAAAAGATGTTGGGAGTGGGGATCCAGTTATGGCAGGTTACCAGGAAAAGCTTAGGAAACAAGAATAAGGTTGTTATGCAGATTGAAGTTATTGCATTCTATATTGAAAAGAGTTTCTAGAGATAAGGTCAACCTTCTCTTCCTGGTACAGCTAGAGAAACACCCTTTGGAAAGGAGATTGCTCTTATACATGTAGGTGTCTCTTACAAAAAGATAACTTCTACTCAGTTTTAAAGCTTTTCTATGCCTGTAATTTCATATAAATAATCAGCCTAAAATAATCCTTATGCTAAAGAGACTATTTGGGGGTAGCAAATTCTGCTTCCTGACACTAGCCATCTATAAGTAAACCTGGGGCACAATTTCCAGCTTCTACCAGAGATGCATGACCTTTCTAATATGAAACTTTCTTTACAGGGACAGAAATTAACAGAAGTCCTTGCACGTGGCAGTAGGCATCATACTATGCCATAATTAATTTTTTCTCGAGTTATAAATATTGCTGAATTTTAAGGCAAGGCTTGATTAATTGTGCATTGTGTCCCTTCTTTCAAGTCATATAGCTAGTGTGATTTACTTTTTTCTGTCATTCACACTAAATGTTGAACCAGTGAATTGTCAACCATTTCATGCAATATTCTTTTAATTATACCTGAACCAAGAGATTCTAAATACCATTTATCGTTGGCAGTTTGTTTACGAATCTTGCCATTAGTGCAGTATCACCAAACGCATTCTGTTAACTTTACCAGTCTTCCTCTCTCTCAGCTCTAGCTATAAAGTGACCCAGAAAAAGTCATCATTGTTTTTTCTTTCACCCCAGGGCTATTGAAGACCAAAGATGAGGCTTTTGAAAAAGGGAGATGTGGCAGACAGAAAATAGATGTTGAGCTGTAAATTGGAGAAAGGGCTTGTAGAGCATGTCACTAGAGCCAGAAGGATATGGATCAGTTTCCCCAGGGTCTAAGACACAGGAACTAGGGTCTGGGAATAAGGGATACTGGGTTAAATTGGGCTACTGAACGGTCTATGAGTTAACAAATAGAATATGGAAACCAGAGATTGAGCTTCATGATACAGTGGCTATTTCATCCTACCTTTAGAAGCATATATTAAAACTTACTTGGAGAGAATTCTACGTTGCTGGAAGGACATGAGTCTTTGGCACACTGGCCTGGTGCTCTTTCTGAATGATAGTGTCAATCCAGATCCATTGCTGTATCATTTTCATTTCTCTCTTTTTCCATCTGTTCCTGATCTAGC
>NW_011888920.1:1862041-1864855 GCF_000151845.1 Pteropus vampyrus
CCTACCTTTAGAAGCATATATTAAAACTTACTTGGAGAGAATTCTACGTTGCTGGAAGGACATGAGTCTTTGGCACACTGGCCTGGTGCTCTTTCTGAATGATAGTGTCAATCCAGATCCATTGCTGTATCATTTTCATTTCTCTCTTTTTCCATCTGTTCCTGATCTAGCACTCTGTCCTCTAACAAGCCACTATGTCCTTGCTAATTGAGTCAGTAAAAAATAAACAAACAAACAAACATCTCATCTGCTAAAAGCAATAAATTGCCAAAAGTGGTAAGTATGATAGGAGATGTCATTTATTTCCTTCCCACTGTGGTTCAGGAGTCCCATAGGAATGACCTGTTAGTAGTTGAATTTCCCCCTTTTCATTTATTTTCTTCTGAAGGACTCCTATCCCTTGTGCTCAAATGATGTCAGAACTGTGCAGCTGTGTTTATACACGTGTGTGGAATCCTCTCCTTGGTCTCCCTCAGTGAGTCATTTGATTAGTCCTTAAAAATGCAGCACCCAATTTTTATGTCTGCAAGCCCTCAGTTCTGAAAAACAGTCCTGATCTCCTATAGGAGCTGAGTAAATTCCCTAAGACCTTTCTAATGAGGCCAATAGTCCATGATGCTTTCTCCATTCAAATGAGGTGATCTCAGTCAAATTTGGCCCATCCAGAAAATCAGAAAAGAATCACAAAAGAAGCACAATGCATTAATAAAGACCCAGCCAGATCCTTCCGGATTTTGTCATCCTCTTCCAAAAGCCCAGAAGGATACTTGGCTCATCATCTCATCCTTTTTCACTAGCCAAACAAAAAAGAGCCTCTGGCTCAAGAAACAGAGCTAGTCAGGCAATATTCTGCTGGTGAGGATACTTTCCTTCTTCCATATCTTTGTCCCTCTCCATTTCTCTTCTTTCCAGCCTTAAGCAACTTGACAAGAATAAAGATTTTAAAAACAGATACTATTTTTCTCAAGGATGTCCTCAAATATCAGTCTTTTTATATGGCAAAGACTCATTGTTCACAGCTCTGTCCACAAACTTTTGGAAAAATCAAAGATAAAATAAAGAAAAGCATACTGTTCCTTTCTTTTTTCAACAGGGCATATAAACTTTTATTAGTTTAGCCTAGACTTCCTGTGGAATAGAAAATTAAAGAAATTCATACCAAGTTCCTACTTCAGCATGCTTCTTGTCTTTTCCCAGGCTCACTCTTATGTAGGATAAAATTATTGTTAGAAAAGGACAAAACAACTCTGCACACTTGTATATCAAAAATTTCCTCATATGTACAATTTTTCAGAGTCATATTCCCTGATATTTGTATAAGATGTGGAGAGAAGAACACTTTCTGAATTCCAGTGATTGAGAAGAAGGGAACGAGGAATACATAGACTTCAAGAGACTGTCATTGTAAGTGAATTAATAAACCTGATGCATGAGAGAAAATTGAGTTGGGAAGTTGCAGAGGTGGAAAAATAATACTGTCTTTCTTTTTTGTGCATACAAGAAAGACAGATTTGATAAAAGAAAACATGTCAGTACATTTTATCAGACATTTGGGCTGAATTCAGTTCAGGAAGACAAAGCTAGAAGGAGAATTTAAGTGATAAATCTGAAAAATCATTTTCATTATTATGTGAGTAACATGTAGGATTAAGGAGAGAAGTCTAGGAAATTAGACATCGAAATTTCCTCTTTGCTTTGGTGTGTGAGATATGTTAACCCTGAAGATTAATGAGAAAATGAAGACATTAATGTTGGCTATGTTTTTTAATGACCACAACTATCTCGCAGATAACTAAAAGTGAAACTCAGAGTCCTTATGACTTTGATTAAATTGAGTTAAGTCCTAGCTCTAGAAATCATATCCATCTCTCTCTATATGCCCCTCAGAAACCTTGCCTTTCTCCAATAATCTGCAACCCCTGAGGAAGGAGAAGACAGTAGTCTGGACCTGACAAATGGTCACACACGGTCAGGACCTCTAGAAGGCTAAAGATAACACCTTGACCTAAGTTATGTTTCAGTTCCTGAGCCCTGAGGTGGAATGACCCACTCATTACTTTTCCATGAAACCAGACTGAGGAACTCAGGAAAAGACCTCAGAACTGTCCTTAAAACCTGAAGAAATGATTGATTGCCCTTACCTCACCTCCTACCAACCAGCTCCCAGCACAACCGCAAACCTCCTAACCACAGTGTCTTGTGAATTTGCCCCATATAATCTGTAACCTACACATCATTGTTGAGTTTGAGCTTTTGAGCATTAGCTTCCTCTACTGCTGGATGGCTCCATTCATCAATAAAATAGCCAATATTTCTTCACTGCAATTCTTGGTGTTCAACGCTTGGCTATGCTAGCGCCGAGTGGATGAACTCTTTTTGTTCTATAACAAGTATGCCTTTAATCAACTGAGAACATAGGGATTCATGCTGTGGATGTGGGAGCAGAATCAGTCCGAACGGCTATTAATACTTCCTCAGGGAAAAATTAGTTAACCCATTTGATTGCAAACTCTGTGCTGCAACTCCTTTGCATTACAAATGTGATTTTTTTTTTCCATCTTAGTGTGACATAAATTGAAATGTTGATAGGTTTTTCCAAAAAAAAATGAGTCATGATAAACTTTTTCCTGTATGAGGATGAATGTGGCGTACATAATCATTACTTGAACAGGATGTTCCTTTAAAAAGCAACTGAGATTGCACATCTCAAGGAGGTTTGGATGTCAACTTAGCAGCATGTCTGGCAACAGGATTTTATTCCTCTCTGTCTCTCAGAAACACTTTCAGAAGTCAGGAATTAAATCCTTTGGGTGA
>NW_011888920.1:1866741-1875585 GCF_000151845.1 Pteropus vampyrus
ATTTATTTTACAAAAATACTATGATGCATTTAAATTTTTCTAGTTGTGAGAAATGATAAATGAAACAAACAGAAGGAACTCTGATAAGTTTAATAAATACTTGGCAGAACTACCAAGAAGGTAAAAACTTGGTGGTTCTATAATCAAGACCCAGTGGGATATAGCTGTCAATATATCACTTTGTCATTTCCAGTTGTATCTCTATAACACACAAAAAAAACTTATTGGCTTAAATCATATAACTGTAATATCATAATAACACTTTGCATATGTATAAATTCTAGATTTGCAATGCGTCCATGGGAAAAATCTAAAAGATGTCCTGTAGATCAAAAAGGAAATATTAACAAAACTGGAAAAGATTTCAAATAAATATGTTAAAACCATATGCCACTAGGCAGAGAAATCAATAGGTGTATTGTAAAACTAATTCTAAGAAGGGTGAAGAAAAATGTGTAAGAGAAGCTCAGTGTTGGAGCAGGAAAAATATATCAAACACTAACAGGAAAGGCAGGAGTTAGAAATAGCCATGTTTTAAGCAGATAGAATGAAAAAAATAAAATAACATTTTCAACACCTTTCCTTCTTCTCAATTCTTATTGTTACATAAGTAAGTGATGGCATCTGATAGAACAAAAACAATGATTTTGATTTCCTTATGCATTCCCCATTGTATATTCAACCAAAAATTGTATAAACAACCCACAATATAATTCTAATGTAAATGAAAAAATATGTAGTCAAAATTAAGTAGTAATGGAAAATGCTAAGATGTCCTTTAAACTAATAATGGGTGCTTATCTCAGAAGGTTAAGAAATATGTGTAGAAAAAAGATTGGGTTTAGATTTAGAATTGACATCTCACCTTTCCTTTTGAGAACCAAGATGTCAGCATTAACTCCAACATCCTGAAAATCATCACAAATAAGATGAAAAGAAAACTGAGGCAAGACCAAGGCCTTTGTTTGTTAAGCAGCACTGTGTCCCTTTCAGAAATTTCCTCTGCACGGAAATGAAAATCATGCCATCTCAAAAGCAGCCCTAAGTAGCTGAATTGGTTAAAAATGCTTTTTTTAAACAAGATATGTTTTTTCAATTCCTAATATTATCTCCACTCTTTCCTAACATTTTTCGCTTTTTGTACAACTCAGTTCTTTTTCTATCAAGTGCATACTGTGCATAAATAGTATTATAATACAAGAAGTCAATGGAGAATGACCTTGAAGGTGCTAGTTTTCATGAACTTTGAAATCACACCCAACTTCAAATTTTGTTAGACCTTACATTCTCTGAACCTTTTTTAAATTTCATAAGCAAACATAGTGAGAAGTCTTTTCATAGTTGCTGTGTTGAGTACATTAGATCATATAATTGACATACTTAACACACTGGACCATAGTAGGTATAAAAATCAGTTCCATCTTCTCCCTCTTTATTCCAATAGAGGCTTTCAATATTCAGATAACTTCCAAAATCTCAGTCTAACAGAGTTTTATGTGGGGAAGAGTCATGTACCATAAGAATTCCTGATCTCCATTGATTTCTATTAACTACATTTGAAGTTACTAGAATTCTAATCTTCAGGTAAGTGAAATGTTACTATACATACAGATTATCTAGGAACATGCATTTTCCTTCCTTTACATCATTTTCTATGCTGTCATGTATTCTTTTTTGGGGTTAGAATATACATCACAGTCCTGTCTAATACTCACTAGATTATACTCTTGAGAGAAAGTTTGATGCTAGCACACAATTGGCACCCATGTGTGTTTATTGAATGAATGGCTACATGAACCAATGAGTGACATTGATCAATTACTTGGCTACTTGGTTAAAAAAGGAGAATAAATTCTCTATTGCTTTTCCAGCTCACTTTAAACAAACCCATTTTTTGTTCCTACGCGTAAATGTAAAATTTTCAAATCTGCCTTTGTCAGTACTGAAAAGTATTTGGATTTCTGTAGTAGACAATTACTCCTTTAGAGTTATTAATTTTAATAAATAGATCATGCTCATGAAAATATTAGAAACACAAATGATAGTTCTCACTTTGAAAGCCCTAAGTAGTACTTTAATTTTTGTCTTTATATTTACCCACTGGGCCACTCCAAGAAGTAGTGTCACAGATTATAAGACAGATGAAATAAGTAGCATTTCTTTGCCAAAAAAAGACAGTCTGAACTCTAGGCAGTTTATAGCAGATCTTAATGCTTTTCCCATGTTAGTTCTATTTCACAGGAATAAAAACAGAGACAAGAAAGCAGCAGCTCCAGGAATGACTGAAAACTATTATTGAAAGCACATCTTTCATTGACAAAAAGGTGGCCAGATGACCAGCAATCTCCATTGCTTGAGCTCATCATGCACCTGAAATCATCAGACACAAAGTTTCACTACAAAACTGCAACAAAAAGTGTGGCAAAGATATAAAATTTAAAGAATTCTTTACAGTTATTTAAATACAGTTAGAAAAAAACTTTTTTCTCTTCTTTTAAAAAAATAAATTATCACAAAAACCTACTTGATATATTTAAAGATAAATGTGATTTAAAATCTATTTCAATTTTAGTAAGGTAAATATTTGACATATTTATGATTGTAATATATCTTATAGTGTTGAAATACTTTTTTTTTTCTTGTTTATATAAAAGGTGTTCCAAGGATGAATTACATAAGTTAGGGATCCCACAGTTGTAATGAATATCATAGTGAATTTATTTTTGTAATGAAAGAGCAGAAATGTTATTTTCTTTCTGACATCTCTATTTTTATAACATATTGAGAAAGAGAGAGAGAGAGAGAGAGAGAAATGGAGGTGGGTGGGGAGAAGAGATAGAGAAAGGTATATATGAAGAGAGACAGAATAAACGTTTTCAGAAGTGGAGGTCTTACTACTTGACCTTTATAAACATGAATCCTCCACCCTGAGATTTTATTTAATCTTTTTTTTTTTTAATTACTTTTGCTGTGACAGGTGCTGAACTATCTTTTTCTCATTTTTGCCCTCCTTTGCTTTGTCTCATTTTATATTTCTCTTCCACAGAGGGTACCCAAATATATTACGGTTTAGTTGACCGAATGTCCTTATTTGCCCCAAAAGGTTTTTTACTCCAGTTGCCCCAGTGTAATTATTAAAAACTTTCTTTCATTTGCAAAAGTGTCCCTATTTGGGCAATATCTTATATGTATCTTATATGTCACTGTAGTGATGGAGGCTATAATGTTATACTAGGCTATACTAGGATCATATTCCCAGTTTCTTTAACCATTCCTCTAATGAAATAAAGATTAAAAAAAAAAAAAAACAAGCAAACAAAAAAAACGGAGGCCAATGTGTAGCCTATTTTTGCTCATAGATAGTGGGGCTGTCACTACCCCACAGAGTCTCTCTGGCAAATGAGGATAATGTCCCCTCAAGACTGTGATGCAGAGCTCGGTGAGGAGAGCTGAGGCCTTAGTGTGGCTCTTACTCATCCCAAGGGCTGGGCACCATTGTGTCAGTAATCTGCACACAAACTCCTACTACAAATTATATATTAATCAGAAAATGATTAATTGCCATAAGTTACCATTATTCTAATTTTCAAGGTTTTCGATATCATATCTTATCATGGGGTTCCTGAGCAATTACCAGACTAAATAAGGAATTGTAAGTAGATAAGAAAGGATGATGAAATGTTTTCTATATAGAAAATTATAGTAGGGAGAACTATGTAAGGAAATCACTCATTCAACAATCTTAACAAAAACTAGGAGATGAAGAATCTAAAGAAATACAAATGCCTTATAAGTGAAAATTATTTAGCGGTCATTTGCTAAGGGATAAATGGCAAATTAAAAGTAAATAGTTGAAACCTCTGAATAATTTGTTGAACAGGTATTTTAAATAATCTCTTAGAATACGTTGATTTAAAACATAATCTCTATAGATTTCAAAATAAATGGAGCAACTTTTAATAAAGTTTTAATGGAAGGTTATTTATTACATTAGTGAAAACATCTCTTTTGAAGTAGGATTCATTAGACAGTTAATTGGGAAAAACTAGAGACATTGAAAAGGACAAAGAGTCTTTACTATAATTCTGAAATACCTAGTTAATGCAATGAGTCATGTAATAGCAATAAGGAGTATACGTATTGGAAAGAGAAGACTGCATTCTACTATTTTAGAATACTTGAGAGGATCAAAGAAATACACTTAGATTTTATCATAATAAAGTCAAAAATGAATATGTTTAAAATAACATGTTATAGATCACTAATAACCAGCTAAATAATGGTAGGAGAAATGATCCCATTCACAATAGCAACAACCTATATGCAATATCTAGAGAGAGTTTCTTCATGAATAACATCTGCAGCAGATTATAACACTGCAAAAAACAGTAAAGACCTTATTAAAGTAGGTGGGAACTTGCCACATTACTTACTGGAAATTATAAATATCATTTGTCTGTAGTAGAAGATAATAGAAATAACCTATATGTCCAACAAGAGTTGAATGAATAAATAAATTATAGTTTCTTTAGATAATTGATAAAATTAATGAATTATAGCTTTATAGATCAACATAGATAAATCGTGTGAATATAATATTGAGAAAACAAAACAAAAATTCTAAAAGTATATGTAATATATTTTTATAAAGTTTCAAAAGAGGCAATAATACTTAGTACTATGTATAAGATATACAAGGAAACATTAAATACCAAATTAAGGAAGCAGTTACCTCTACAGAGGTATTATGACTATGCAGAGACACATCAGGGCATCCTGTGGATATTTTAACAGCTTCGTTGAGATATAATTCACATATCATACAATTTATTCATTTATAGTGTATATGTCATTCTTTTTATTATATTCATGAAGTTGAGCAACCATCATCATATCAATTGTAGGATATTTTCATTACATCAAAGATAAACACTGAAGCCATTTGCAATCACTCTTCACTCCCCCTGCAATACTCAGAGACTTGAGCAATCAGTAAATTACTTTATTTCTCAAAAGATTTTCCTTTTCTGGACATTTCATATGAATATAATCATACAATATGTGGTCTTCGTGCTTCATTTACTCAGCATAACATTTTCAAGTTTCAAACTAGCTATAGCAGGATGTATCCATACTTAATTCATTTTTTTCAGTCAAACAATACTCCATCATATGACTATCCCACATTATACTTTTCCATTCATCAGTTGATAGATAGACATTTGGGTTGTTCTTACTTTCTGGCTATGAAGAATAAAACAGCTATGAACAGGTTTGTATAAGTTTTTGTGTGGATGTATATTTCCATTTCTCTTGGGTTCCTGTGGATTTTTAAGCTGATATGTGGACATAAGTATTATATAGATATATTTTTTAATTGGATAGATTTTTTTATAATGATTCAGAAAATAAGTACAATAAAAATGTTCTATAAAATTAATGTGTAAAATTGCTATGAATCCAATATCCCAGGTAAATTTTAAGATAATCAAATAAAGTCATCCTACAGTATACTCAGAAGAAAAAAAAAATAATTAAAAAGAAAAAAAAAGTATGAGAGAATTTAAACTATCAGAAGTATTAGGAAACTGAAATAATGAAATATTTTTATACTGCTATAACATTCAATGGTATTGAAACTTTAAAACAGACATACAACCATACAACTTACCATAAGTAGAAATTTAGTGGCAAAAAAACCTAAATAAATAGCACTGACACTATCAGTTTAGTATTTTCAAAATTTAAAGTCCAGTCACCAAAATACATAAGAAGTAAAATTGAATTGAATTGAATATATATATGTATATATCTACATATACATATATAGATATAGTCACATGACAATGATAAGAATGTTTTGAGAAATGTATCATTAGGCAATATCATTGTGTGACATATTATACAGTGAATTTATGTTACCAAACCAGTTCAGTGGGCTGGTTACCTGTCATCCACAGGAAGCCAAAGTCTGAGGCAACAGGTTTTCACAGAGAAAAGGTTTTATTTTTCAGGTAGCTGGACAGGGAGACCAGAGACAAAGCTCAGATCAGTCTCCTAGAACAAAGGCCCAAGATAAGTTTTAAGAGATAAGGTTAAGAGGAGATTATATGTACTCATAAGGGCTAACTTGGATTGGACAACTTTGGAACTTAGCCATTTAGGCTAAGATATGGGGAAGGACAAGAGTAAATGTAAAGGAATTTAAATTTGGCAAGGCCTGACTGGTTGAACTCATGCATTATTTGTGGTATTTGGTTTTCTTTCCAACGGATCAATAGTTTCAATCACCCTTCACTTCTAAAATGAGTTTGCAGAAACTAGGTGTTTAAAGGTTAGTTTTGTGGCGACTTGAACTTTGGTTCCACTGAGCTTTGGAGGTCACATCAGGGTCACCCAATTGCTAACTGCATAGACCCAAGTTATCTAGATCGGTTTCAGCTGATGTTAGTAGGTTATAAAAGGGCTGTGGAAGAGCTGAGGAATGGCCTCCTGTTGTTTTCTGCAAGATACTTAAAAAAACTTGTCACCAAGGAAAAGAAACATGATTAATGTTTGGTTAGTGCTGAGTTTCATGTACACAAACCTAGGTAGTATAACCTGTTATACATCTAGGCTCTATGGTATGGCCTTTTGCTCCTTGGCGACAAAAATGTATATACAGCATGTTACTGTACTGAAAACTGTAGGCAGTTATAACACAATGGTAAGTATTTGTGTATCTAAATACAGAAAATGCACAGTAAAAATATAGTATAAAAATTAAAAATGGTACATCTGTACGAGGCACTCACCGTGAATGGAGCTTGAAGGACTGGAAGTTGCTCTGGTTGCATCACTGAGTGGGTGGTGAGTGAATGTGAAGGCGCAGGACATTACTGTATACTGTTGTAGACTTTAAAAACACTTAGACTTTATTAGGCTACACTAAATCTATAAACAAACATTTTCTTTCTTTAATAATAAATTAACCTTAGCTTACTATAACTTTTTTATTTTATAAACTTTTTGTTTTAAACCTTTTGACTCTTGTAATAACACATAGCTTAAAACACAAATACATTGTACAGCTGTACAAAAATATTTTCTTTATTTCTTTATTCTATAAAGAAAGAGAATGAAGTAGAGACAACAAAACACTGTTATTTTTTTTTTTAATGGTGCTTTTCATAGGAAACCCAGGTATGAAAAATGCTACACCATGACATTTACACATTGCTCTGCAAGTATTTATAGACATCTCGACTTAGGAAGATCTATCTTTTAAACACTAATCTCCTAAATTTATTTAAAAACTGAAAATATTTATTAAAATGCAGCAATGTTCAAGAGAATGAGAAGATAAGCCACAACTTGGTGGAAAAGAATTGAAAATTAAATTTTTGATAAAAGACTGTTATTCAAGCATACAAAAAACTCTTAAAACCCAACAATATGAAAATGAACAACCCAATTAAAAAATGGGCAAAGACTTAACAGATATCTCACTCGATAGATATACAGACAGAGATCTGGGGGAAATATGGTGTAGATGATAGAGGCTCTATTCATCCCTTTGGCAACCAAATCAAAGTTATGATGGAAACAAGGAGCAGCAGCAAGGAAAAATTGCCTGGGATCTAGAGGAACAAGCCATACAATTAGAGAGAAGTCCAAGAAAATACCCTGCAATGACAGAAGGTAGGACGGGGCAAGGACGCAGGGCTGCCTGTCCCGAGTGACTGAGTGAGACGGAGGCTGCGGCAGCGGCAATGGCAGCGGCAGAAGCCTCTTAAAGGGGCTGTGTCCACAAGTGGATTTTCACGGTGACAGATCTGCTCTCTCTGAGCACCAGTACTGATTTGACTGCATGCAGGGGGCACCAGGGACTTATAGGGAAACATTTTCAAAGTGAGGGCCAAGGCAAGACTCATTCTGTACAGAAGTGCCAGCAGTATCCATTGTTCCCTGTTGAGCCCTCCTCCCTCTCAGTGTACAAACACAGCACCGCCATAGCCATGACATCATCAAACCAGATAACAGAGGTCGCTCTGCTCAGAAGATTTCCTGAAAACCTGCCTACTCCAACTCGCGGCTCCACCCAAGCCACATCCAGGTGTATCCTCAATGAGTCAGGTGCTCCTTGCTGAGACTCACACTGGAGGCAGCCTCAGTTTCTGGTGTGGCCTTTTGAGGCAGTTATAATCATAGCATCTGTGGATTGCTTGCTGAATCTTAACAGGCCCTATAGGGGTAGAAGCTTAGGCTAAGTTTGGCCTGCAGCTGAACTCCTCTTAGGACTGTGCCACTGGACACCTACCTCACAAATCCACACTAATAAAACCAGGAGACTTAGGAATTTTGCTTAGTGCATAGAAACAGACACAGAAAGGCAGCCCAAATGGGAAGACAAAGAAGCAGAAACCATATGAGAGAAGAGAACAGAGATCCAGATATAATGAAGTCAAGCAATCTAACAGATGTAGAGTTCAAAACATTGGTTATAAAGATGCTCAGTGAACTTATGGGAAATGTAGATACATTCAGTGAGAACTTCAACAAAGAGATAAAAAAACACCATAAAAATGGAAATGGCAATTATAAAAGGGAACCAGTCTGAAATGAGGAACACATTATCTGAGATGAGAAGTATATTAAATGGAATAAACAAGAGAATAAACAAAATAAATAAAGAAAAGGATCCAATGTCCCATCTAGAGGACAGGAAAGACAATCAAGACACTCAATCAGAGGATCTTTGGAAACATGGCGGAGTGAGAGATGACCCCAGATCTCTCCCCTTGAAACAATAAGCTGAACATCTAAAACTCAACAAAAAACACCCAAACTTCACACTAGCACGTC
>NW_011888920.1:1876850-1878526 GCF_000151845.1 Pteropus vampyrus
CGGAGTGAGAGATGACCCCAGATCTCTCCCCTTGAAACAATAAGCTGAACATCTAAAACTCAACAAAAAACACCCAAACTTCACACTAGCACGTCTGAGCATGGGATCTGAGCATAAGAGCTACCACAGGTCAGAACCCCGGGTGTCAGGTGGTGGAGTGGGAGTAATAAAGAAGTTGCCTTTGCAGCCACTGGAGCTCCCTGCAGGAGGAGGGGAAAGGGAGAAGGAGCAGTGAGTTTGTGCAGTAAGTTCCCTGAATATTCATTCCTGTGTGAAATAGCTGTGAGCTCCCCGTGACCGGCTGGCTCAAGGGCCCAGTCATCAGGGCAGAAAGCAAAGAACCGGGATGGGACCGCTGAGGTACAACAGCTGATTTTTGCTGGCTGTGTTTGCAAAACCAAGGCTGAGCTGCAGCCCCCAACCCCCAACCCTGAGGGTTCCCCTCCCTACCCTCCGAGACGGATCACTGCAGAGCCCCAGAAGAATCTGAACAAACGCTGCCAAGACTGTTACTGACACTGACAGGGACTGAAACTGAGGGTAGTGACTGTGATTAGATATCTACAAGAAAATTTAAAAAGCATTATTAAGACTTTATATAAAGCAAGGATCCAAAAGGCTTAGACGCCACCTACTGGAAACCAAAAGAAAAGCACCTTCTTTGCAACAGGCTAAAGAGAGACCTTTATATAATAAATCATCTTCCTGGAAAAACAGCAGAATACATTTCCATTAATGCTCAGGCAGAGAAATAGTCCATTAAACACCATGAACAACTAAGGTGACAAGGCATCTCAGAAAGAAAGAGAAAAACCTCCAGAAAATAAGCTTACACACATAGAAATATGCGACTTGAATGACAGAGAATTCAGGATGGTACTTCTGAAAAAACTCAATGAGATCCAAAACAACTCAAATCAACAATTTCAGGAATTGAAAAACAACTAGATGAGCAGAGCAAGAAGACTGAAACCCTCAAAAAGAACCAAATAGAACTTCCAGAGATGAAGAACACACTGCAAGAGTTGAAAAATGAAATAGCAAGTTTGGGAAATAGAGTCGACCAAATAAATGTCCGCTGTTGGATATGGACAGATCATCCAAACAGCTGGATTGGTGATATTGAAGACGGAAATCTAGAAATAAATCAGAAGGAAGAAAAGAGAAACCGAAGATGAAAATAATAAAAGAAAAATACAAGAACTAGCTGATACCATCAGGAGAGGAAACATAAGAATAATGGGCATTATCGAAGGCTAGGAAAAGGAACAGGGATTAGAAAGCATTCTCAAACAAATACTTGACGAGAATTTCCCAAAGCTAAGGAATGAGCTGGAGCTTGGAATTCAAGAAGTCAACAGAATACCCAATTATCTCAACCCAAAAAGGCCTTCAACAAGACACATTGTATTAAAATTATCAAAAATCAATGACAAAGTCAGAATTCTCAAGGTAGCCAGGGGGAAAAAACCAGTAATTTATAAAGGTAAACCCATTAGATTATCCTCAGAGTTCTCAGCGCAAACCTTATAAGCAAGGAAGGAATGGAATCAAATATTTAAACTATTAAGTAAAAGGAACTACCAGCCAAGAGTAATGTATCCAGCTAAGCTCTCCTTTAGATATGAAGGAGAAATTAAGACTTTTCCAGACATACAAACATTGAAGGAATTCTC
>NW_011888920.1:1878721-1880740 GCF_000151845.1 Pteropus vampyrus
ACATAGAAATATGCGACTTGAATGACAGAGAATTCAGGATGGTACTTCTGAAAAAACTCAATGAGATCCAAAACAACTCAAATCAACAATTTCAGGAATTGAAAAACAACTAGATGAGCAGAGCAAGAAGACTGAAACCCTCAAAAAGAACCAAATAGAACTTCCAGAGATGAAGAACACACTGCAAGAGTTGAAAAATGAAATAGCAAGTTTGGGAAATAGAGTCGACCAAATAAATGTCCGCTGTTGGATATGGACAGATCATCCAAACAGCTGGATTGGTGATATTGAAGACGGAAATCTAGAAATAAATCAGAAGGAAGAAAAGAGAAACCGAAGATGAAAATAATAAAAGAAAAATACAAGAACTAGCTGATACCATCAGGAGAGGAAACATAAGAATAATGGGCATTATCGAAGGCTAGGAAAAGGAACAGGGATTAGAAAGCATTCTCAAACAAATACTTGACGAGAATTTCCCAAAGCTAAGGAATGAGCTGGAGCTTGGAATTCAAGAAATCAACAGAATACCCAATTATCTCAACCCAAAAAGGCCTTCAACAAGACACATTGTATTAAAATTATCAAAAATCAATGACAAAGTCAGAATTCTCAAGGTAGCCAGGGGGAAAAAAACAGTAATTTATAAAGGTAAACCCATTAGATTATCCTCAGAGTTCTCAGCGCAAACCTTATAAGCAAGGAAGGAATGGAATCAAATATTTAAACTATTAAGTAAAAGGAACTAACAGCCAAGAGTAATGTATCCAGCTAAGCTCTCCTTTAGATATGAAGGAGAAATTAAGACTTTTCCAGACATACAAACATTGAAGGAATTCTCTCCTACGAGACCTGCATTACAGGAAATAATGAAAGGGGTCAGTTCACCTAAAAGAAAATGACAAAAAAAATTCATAATTAGGAGTGAAGTGACTATCAGGCAAATAGAAACAGAGGAGTGCAACCCTTACTAAGAACAGGGCATTATAAGCTTAAATAATAAGAAGAGAATTGTTATAACGAGATAGTAATGAACATTCAGCATACATAGCAACAAACTGAGATAACAATGACTGAAAAGGGAGGTGGATTCAAAGATCTAAATTCACAAAGTGGAATGGAGATAAGGCACATGCAGAAGAAAATGGATGACTGTATATATATAACTATCCTTTACATATTCATAATGGTAACCACACGCCAAAGATTCAGAACCAAAGTATATAACATAAAACAAGACAAACCAGAGGGAAAACTCACAAAATCCAACCAAATTAAAGAAAATAGAAGCACAAGGACAAGGAAGCAATGGAAACACGGAGCTACCAGAAAGCAAAAGATAAAATGGCTATAAGAAGACTTCATATTTCAATAATCACCCTAATTGTAAATAGACTGAACTCACCAATAAAAAGGCACAGAGTTGCAGAATGGATCAAAAAACAAAACCCAACCATATACTGCCTTCAGGAGACACATCTCAGCTTCAAAGACAAATATAGACTCAAAGTGAAAGGATATAAAATGATATTTCAAGCAAATGGCCTTCAGAGAAAAGGGGGAGTAGAGGTACTAATATCAGACAAAATAGACTTCAAAATAAAAAAAGTAAAGAAAGATACTGAGGGACACCTCATAATGATAAAGGGAATCATGCACCAAGAAGACATAACACTTATTACTATCTATGGGCCCAATCAGGGAGCACTGAAACATGTAAAGCAATTACTAATAGAACTAAAGAGAGAAATAGACCGAAACACCATCGTAGTAGGGGACCTAAATGTCCACCGTTGGATATGGACAGATCATCCAAACAGAAAATCAATAAGGAAATAACATCCTTAAATAACATTTTAGTCCAACTGGACATAATTGACATTTACAGAGCCTTCCATCCCCAAACAGCTGCTTATACATTTTTCTCTAGTGCACATGGAACATTCTCAAGAATAAACCACATACTGGGACATAGAGATAGTCTCAACAAATATAAGAGGATTGAAATCATACCATTCA
>NW_011888920.1:1880790-1882300 GCF_000151845.1 Pteropus vampyrus
ATTCTCTAATTATAATGCTTTGAAACTAGAGATCAACTACAGAAAGAAATCAGGAAGAACCACAAATACAAATACATGAAGATTAAACAACATGCTACTGAAGAATAACTGGGTCAGGGAAGAAATAAAAAGAGAGATCAAGAGATACATAGGAACAAATGATAATGATAGTACAATATATCAAAACTTTTGGGACATGGCAAAAGCGGTCATAAGAGGAAAGTTCATATCATTACAGGCCTATCTCCAAAAACAAGAACGAGTCCAAATAAACAACCTAATGCTTCATCTTAAAAAACTAAAAAAGGAAGAACAAATGAAGCCTAGAGTCAGCAGAAAAAGAAATAATTGAAATTAGAGCAGAAATAAATGAAATTGAAAACAACAACAACAACAACAAAAATGATAGAAAAAATAAATGCAACAAAGAGCTGATTTTTTGAGGTTAATAAAATTGACAAATTCCTGGCTAGACTCACTAAGGAAAAAAGAGAAAGGATACAAATATACAATATTAGGGATGAAAGAGGGGAAATTACAACTGACATTGCAGAAATACAAAGGATCGTACAAGAATACTATGAAAAAGTATGTAACATCAAATTTAACAACCTAGGAGAAATGGACCAGTACTTCGAAAAATACAGCCTTCCTAGACTGAATCAAAAAGAATTGGAAAACCTAAACCAATCAGCAGTATGGAAATTGAAACAATCATCAAAAACCTACCAAAATGTAAAAGTCCAGGACCAGATAGCATCACCAGTGAATTCTACCAAACATTCAAAAAAGATTTAATACCTATCCTCCACAAACTCTTCCAAAAATCAAAGAGGAGGCAATACTTCCCAACTCATTTTATGAGGCCAATATTACTCTGATACCCAAACCTAGTAAAGATAACACAAAAAAAGAAAACTAGAGACCAATATCTCTCAAGAACACAGATGAAAAAATCCTAAATAAGATACTAGCGAACCAAATACAGCAAAATATTAAAAAGATTATACAACATGATCAAGCTGGCTTCATCCCAGGGGCCCAAAGATGGTTCAACATACGTAAATCAATTAATGTGATACATCACATAAACAAATTAAAAAATAAGAATCATATGATCATATCAATAGATGCAGAAAAGGCCTTAGACAAGACACAGCATCCATTTATGATCAAAACACTTAACAAAATAGGCATAGAAGGAAAATACCTTAACATACTAAAGGCCATATATGACAAACCTTCAGCCAACATTATACTTAATGATGAAAAACTAAAAACCTTCCCTCTAAGATCAAGAGCAAGGCAAGGCTGTCCACTATCACCACTGTTATTCAATATAACATTGAAGATCCTAGAAAATTCAATCAGGCAAGAGGAAGATATAAAAAGTATCCAAATAGGAAATGAAGAAGTCAAACTGTCACTATTTGTAGATGACATGATTCTCTATATAGAAAACTGTGAAGACTCCACAAGAACACTACTATAAACAATAAGCAAATGCAGT
>NW_011888920.1:1883473-1890965 GCF_000151845.1 Pteropus vampyrus
CAGGTCAAGTAATAACAGATGTTGGAGAGGATGTTGAGAAAAAGGAATCCTTATACACTGCTGGTGGGACTGCAAATTGGTACATCTACTATGGAAAATAGTATGGATGTTCTTCAATAAACTAAGAATTGATCTACCATATGATCCAGCAATCCCTCTACTGGGTATTTACCTCAAAGACTTGAAAACCCATATCCAAAAAGATATTTGCACACCGATGTTCATAGCAGCATTATTCACAGTGGCCAGGACATGGAAGCAACTGAAGTGTCCTATGATAGATGATTGTCTAAAGAAGCTGTGATACATATATACAATGGAATATTACTCCGCCATAAGAAGAGATGAAATACTGCCATTTGCAACAACATGAATGGACCTCGAAATAATCATGTTAAGCGAAATAAGCCAGACAGAAAATATAGAAAATCACATGATATCACTTATATGTGAGATATAAACCTAAAAGTAACAAATGAGCAGGACAAACAAACAGAGACTCATGGACATGGACTATAGACTAGTGGTTACTAGTGGGATTGGGGAGGAAGAGCAAGATAGATGGGATAAAAGGAGTCAAATATAGGGTTTAGGGGGAGAGTGAAGTTGGTAAAGGGGATCAAATACATGGTAGCTGAAGGAAACTGGACTTTGAGTGGTAAACACACAATAGAATATACAGATGTCAATTGATAATATACACCTGAAAATTATATAATTGTATTAACCGATGTTACCCCAATAAACAATTAAAAATTAAAAAAGAAAAAAGATGCTCAATCAGAGTGGCAAGAAAAAAGACACCAAGACTATAAAAATAATTTAAGGAGTATATGGGACACTGTTAAGGCTCCATGTATCTGTCTGATCTGCATAACTGAAGAAAATCAAGGTATTGAACAGCTCTTTGAAGAAATAATGATGGAAAACTTCCCTAACCTGGTGAATGAAATGGACATAAAACCCCAGGAAGCTCAGAGAATCCCAAAAATCATGGATCCAAAGAGGCCCACACCAAGACATATCATAACTAAAATGCCAAAGGTTAAATACAAAGAAAGAATATTAAAAGTAGCAAAAGAAAAAACAAATAATTACCTACAAGGGAACACTCATAAGACAGGCAGCTGATTTCTCAAAATAAACTATGCAGGGTAGAGGGCTTGGCAAAAAATATTTGACAAGATAAAGACCCAAGATCTACAACCAAGAATAATATATCCAGCAAAACTATCATTTAGAGTTGAAGGACAGATAAAGAACTTCCCAGATAACAATAATCTAAAGGAATTTATCACTACCAAGCCAGTATTACAGGAAACGTTGGAGGGACTTTTTAAGAAGAAAAAAACATGTATCGGAAACAGGAATAAAGAACGGTAACCACTACATTCCTATCAATAAGTACCTTAAATGGAAAAGAATTAAGTGCTCCCACCAAAAGATAGAATGGCTGAAAGGATAAAACAAAACTCCTACATATGAAAAGGAAGGGGATGAAAAAAGATATTGCTTTGATGGACCTAGAAGCTGTTTAAGTCAGGCAGAAAACGATAAACACTATATGATTTCACTTATATGCGGAATCTAAGGAATAAAAAGAACAAACTAATCAAAAACAGACTACAAATATAATGGACAATTTATTGTCAGACAGAGGGGAGGGGAGTTTGGGAGCTGGGAGAATGGGGTGAAGGCTAAAGAAGTACAAATTAGTAGCTGATAGATGGTCACGGAGATAATATAGCACAGCATAGGGAATGCAGTTAGCAATACGTTGGCTAGGTGGAGGTCAGGGGAGGGAGGGAGCAGTTGGGTGTATCATTTTATGAACTGTATAGATGTCTAACCAATGTACTGTATACTTGAAACTAATTTAAAGAATTTTTTAAAAATCCTCAAAAAAAAATACAAAGAGGAAAAAAAAAGAGTGGAAAATATGGAATCAAATGTCAAAGAACTGAGACAATATAAATGTTCCAACATGTATGTAATTGGAATCCCAGAAAGAAAAAAATAACAATAAAAAAGTATTCGAAAAGAAAAAAAAAGATATACAGATAGAATGAATGCATATAAAAAGATATTCAACATCATATGTCATTAGAGAATTGCAAATTAAACAACAAAGAGCTGTCATCCCACCTGTTAGCATGGTAAAAATCTGAACATTGACTATATATTAGGCTGACAAAGATGTGGAGCAATAGAAACTATCACTCATTGCTGGTGGGATGCAAAATGTACAGCCACTTTGAAAAGTAGATTGACAGTTTTTCACAAAGCTAACTCTATACTCACCATAAGATCCAACAAGCTTACTCTGTTAATTACCCAAAGGCGTTGAACATATGTCAAAGAATATAAAGTTTCTGTTATACAAGATGAATAAGTTTCAGAGAGTTAATATAAAGCATGGTGACTGTGTAGCAATACTGTATTGTATTTCTAATTGTACAAATTACTTGAAATATTTTGTGTTTTCATCATACATACACACAGTAACTATGTGAGGTGATGGATATGTTAATTAGTTTGATTGTGGTGATTACTTCACAGTGCATACGTCAAAACTCTGGTTATACACCTTAAATATGTACAGTTTTTATTCTTCAGTTATACCTCTGAAGTTTATAAAAGGGAAAAGAAAATTCATGTCCACACAAAAACCTGTATACTGATGTTCATAGCATCTTTATTCATAATTACCAGAACTTAGAGCAAAGAGATGTTTGTCAGTAGGGAAATGGTTAAATAAACTGTGGTATATCCAACAATGGAATATTATTCAGTGCTAAAAAGAACTGAGCCATCAAGCCACAAACAAACATGGAGAGAACTTAAATGCATATTATGAAGTGAAAGAAGCCAATCTGAAAGAGCTACATACATACTGTATGTTTCTAACACTATGACATTCTGGAAAAAGTAAAACTATGGAGAAAGTAAAAAGGTCAGTGGTTTCCAAGAGTTAAGAGATAGAGAAGAATGAATATATAGAGAACAGAAGAGTTTTAGAGTAGTGAAACTAATGTGCATGATACTATAATGCTAGATACATGTCACACATTTGTTAAAGCCCATGGCATGTATAACACCAAGACTGAACTCTAATGTAAACTATAGACTTTGGATGATAATGATGTGTCACTGTGGGTTTATTGATTGTAACATATCTATAACTCTGGGGCAAGGATGTTGATAGTGGGGGAGGCTGTGCATGTATGGGGGGTGGGGTGAGAATTATATAGGAATTCTACTTTTGCTCAATTGAAAGTGCTCTAAAAATAAAATCTGTTTTTTTAAAAAAGGATTAAAATGCAATGATGCATATTTTCCAGAGTATTCTATCTAATGGCTCTATTTTTCTTTAAAGGTGATAAATTGATTTTGACTTTATACCAGTTCTTTAAAATATGTTTTAAGCATTTGTCCCAATGATTAAGATATGAAGGTATTTTAATTTCAAACAATAGCTATCTTGAAAAAGTTAATTGTCCCCAGATTTGGGGACTATTTTGGCTCCAATCATTTAGAGTAACTAGGGCAGCTAGAACGCCTTTATGTGTAAAAATAAATGTGAAAATAAATTTAAAATTTCAAACAACATGGACTTTTTGCCTAAATGGAAACCATTGTAAGCAAAATGGCTTAGAAAACTATAAAAGAAAATCTTCTATGCTTTTTATATAGGAAATAGGAGTGAGGACTCATAAAAACTGAAATTATTTTATCACAAAAATGGCAAGGTAGAAAACCAATTTGTTCAGGAAGCACTGTGTATCATCAAAAATACTGCTAACTCACACTTCCTGAAAACAGGGTAACATAATTGACTGTACTATGGATAGCTACAGCCCGTTTATTTATCTTTTCATGTTCTTCAAAAGCTTCTGCCATTTTTTTTTTTAAGTCTGGATAAAAAAATTCTTTTAAGTGCCTTTTTCTTTTCACCAAATATCTGTTCTAAATTTAAGGAAAAATGGTTTAAAATTTTCTTTTTCACCCTTCTCCATTCAACTTTGTTAATGAAAGGAACAGATAATGGCATTTCTTATATTTGCACAGTGTCTCCATATATACTTCTACAATGAAATAAAGTTTTCCTTGCCAAATTTTATTTATTTCATATTTGAGCTTTATATTCTAGTTGACGTTTACTCCTTGTAGAAGAAATGCCAAGTTGTGTTCTTTGATCAAAAAGTTTGGGAAATATGAAGTTGATAAAAATAAATGTTTCCTTCACTAAACACAATGGGCACTTTAATATACTAATGTGTGATTCTTGAAGTTGAACTATAGTGTGCGATGCTTCCTAATCACTCTTATTTTATGGAACAAGTTTTAAAACTTTTGAAAACTTTTTACTTTGAAATAATTATAGATTCACAGTTACAAAGATAGTGTGGAGAGTTACCTTACTCTTTACCTAATTTCCCAATAATAGCTATATCTTATATAATTATCATATAATACCAAACCCAGGAAATTGACATTGATATAGTATGTATGTGTGTGTTTGTGTGTGAAGTTACATGTCAATTAATCACATGTGTAGATTTCTTTAACCATCACAGCCATTAAGATACAGAAATGGGCAAATATTTTCCAGGCTGTTCCGTCTTATATTTTCAGCAGCTATGTATGACAGATTCCGTTCCTCCACATCCTTGGCAGTATGTGTATGGTTCGTCTTTTTTTTTTTCCAAGCCATTTTGATAGGTGTGTAATGATATCTCATGGCAATCATTAACTTATATTTCCTTAATGATAAATAATGTCAAATATTTTTTATGTGTTTATTACCCATCTGAACATGTTCTTTGTAGAAATGTCTTTTTATTATTTTTGCTCATTTTCTAATTGGATTGCTTGATTTTTAAGTTTTTTATTCTAGATGCATGGTTTGCAAATACTTTCTCAGAGTCTGTAACTTATCTTTTTATCCTCTCAAACAGTTTTTTATAGAGTAAAATTTTGTTTTAATTTTGATGAAGTCCAATTTATCATTTTTTCTCTTATGGATCATGTTTTTGCCTTGGTCTAAGACATCTTCACAAAGCTCTGCATCTCAAAGGTTTTCTTCTATGTTGTTGTCTAAAAGTTTTATTGCTTTATATTTTATAGTGAAGCCCATGATTTATTTTTAATGAATTTTTAGATAAGTTGTGAAGTCTGGTAAAAATTAATTAATTATTTTATTTTTGCCTATGGATATCCGATGTAACAGCACCACTTGGTTGAAAGGTTATTTTTTCTTCATTTGTGCTTTTTCATCTTTGTAAATTTAAAAAAAAAAAATCACTTGATTATATTTGTTTGAGGGCTATTTCTGAGTTCTCTGCTCTATTTAATTGATTTATGTACTTTATGCAATTGATTACAATCACTGTACAATAAGTTCCTTCCACTTTTCTCAACTCTTTCAAAATAATTTTAGCTACTGTAGTTCTTTTACCTTTCCAAATAAATTTTATAATAATCTTTTTTTCATACCTACAAAAAATTCCTCCTGGAATTTTCATAAAAAATATATATGTAAATTTGAGAAGAATTAATATTTTTAGTATTTGAATCTTCCAATTCATAAACATGTTATGTTTCTTCATTTATTTAAATCTTATTTTTTTCATATTTTGCAAGTTAACATATAAGTCCTTTATACATTTTGATAGATTTACAGCTTATTTTATTTTGTTGAGTAATTGTAAATGGTAAATGGTATTTATATTTAATTTTGGTTTTCATATTTTCCACATTTTATTTTTGTATTTTAACTTGTTCTAATCATTTTTCTAATTGTTTTTTGAAGCATTTTTATGATGGATGCTTTAAAATTCTCAGATAATTCTAACATCTGTTGACATCTGTTAACTATTTTTTGTCATTCAAGTGAATGTTTCTGGTTCATGGTATGATGGATGATTTTTGATTGAAATATGGACATTTTGGATATTATGTTATGAGATAATGAATATTATTTAAATCTTGTGTTTTAGAAGGCTTCCTCTGACAACTCTCGATAGGAGAGGGGCACTATCTTGTTTTTGCCTAGTAGGAGTTGAAGTTCAGATTCCTTAATCAGTGTCTGTTGATGGTGAGGGTGAGAACTGCTTCTTTTTTCTGCTGGGTAGAGATGGGAGTTTAGGTTCCCCAGTAGGTCTCACTGATACTAACATGGCTGGGAGGGGGAGGGACGCCTTGTTACAGCTCCTGACAAGGTCTTCACTGACATGGCACTGAAGTAGTGGCCTTGTTAATGTTTATTGGTGGTGAAAGGCCCAGGTTTCCACTAGGATTCCGTAGATACCACCCACTGGACAGTGCTAGGGGGGCTTTATTAGAGTCAGGTGGACGTGAAAGTCCAGGCTTCCCACATGGCCTCCACTGACAGCATTTTGGGGTGAGACTCTTTCATACTCAGCAAGTATGAAAGTCCCGGCTTGTCATTCTGCCTTCGCAACCTGGGGAGGGAGATGCCTGTCATAGTCCTGCAAGGGTAAAAACCTGGGTTTTTCACTTGGCCTTTGCCAGAGCGGGAGGGTTTTCTATAGTGTTTGGCTGAAGTAGAGCGACTATTCCCTAAAAGTTTTCTATTTTATCAGATTGCCCCTTTTCCTGATCGTTTGGCTAGAGAAGAGCAAGCTTTTATTGAGGATTTTCGGTTTGTACCTACTGATGTTTCTGAATTACCAGCTTCATTTATACCCAGTCTGGGATATATAAGGCCTAAAAAAAAAAAAAAAAAAAAAAAATGCATTTCCCATTATCTCCTTTATAACTATACTCATAAAAAAGAAAGGAGTTTGTGACTATGTAAAAAAACAAACAAACAAACAAAAATACTTCAATATTAGGAGGAAAATTCTTGTCAAAAGTTTATTACCAGGTATAACACAAAGAATTTTTAGGGTAGTGAAACTGCTCGTTATGATACTATAATAGTGGATACATACCATTATATATTTGTCAAAACACATAGAATGTACAACACCAAGAGTGAACCCTAATCTAAACTATGGACTCTGGATGATAATGATGTTTCAATGTAGGTTCATCAATTGCAACAAATATACCACTCTGGTGAGTGATGTTGATAATGAAGGAGGATATGCACATATTGGAGTAGGGGGCATATGAGAATCTCCGTACCTTCCACTAAATGTTGCTGTGAACCTAAAGTTGCTTTAAAAAATAAAATCTATTAAAAGTAAAAAAAAAATAATAATAATTATGAAAGCTGACATTCCATTAAAAGATAACTACGAAATCTTTATCTTATCTCCTACAAGTTCCTAGAGTTGTCTTGGATTTTAGAGAATGAGCTAGGCATCAAGTTGGTTTAATTTGTTTTTAAATGGGATTATATTTTAAGAAAACAGAATCTCCCAACTGATATAATAATGAATCATCATCTCATGTATATAGTTATTGGAAGAGTTATCATGTCAGCCAGAGCCATCCATACCAATCTTTAATTAAGTAGTTTTGG
>NW_011888920.1:1893650-1896380 GCF_000151845.1 Pteropus vampyrus
TTTATGCTCAGATCAAGCCAATAAAACTCCAAGAAAATGATATAAATATCATGATAGAATGGCATAGCATTTTTAAAGTAGGAATGTGACACTTTGGGGGATTTCTTTGTGACTACCAAGATTATTCTAATGATCTAGGTAATGACTCCCAGGTCAATTTTATAAATGTTCAGCATTAAAACTCTCCTTACGAATATTCACAGATAATTTCAGTCCAGTGAGCTGAAAGCTTTCTTTTTATTCTTTGAGAAACTGGAACCTCCCTATGCACCTGTAGAATTGTGCATGCACAAAGGACCTATTCAGATTGATGGTAATGCATTCACTGACACATTTCACAAAGTGTGAAGGGCACCACTATATGAACAAAATGAATTTATGTATTGTTGAAAACCTGCTTATCTATTCCCAAAGATGTATTGCTTCTGTACTTATATAGGGGTAAAAATAAAGGGTAGCTCTTTAAAGTATTAATTAATATTTCAAGTTTAGAGCCAATGCAACATCCCAGAAACAGCTGATTACTTTTTTTTAAAGTCCTTTGTCTTTGTTCAGTTAGTCCTACAAATAGTAAATTACTCAGAGTACACATTTGTCATATGCTAACTGTCTGCCCAGAATATCCTTGTTAGAAGAAAGTGGGCAGAAAAGGTAGGTCAAGAACACATTCAGGGGAATATTAGCAAAATAGTATGTATTTTCTTATAGGTTTTCAAACAATTAGTTATTAAAGTCATTTTCGTCTAACCCAGATGTGATAGTTTCGTTCTCTTCTAAAATGTCTGGAAAGTGTGCTTGTTTTAAAAGTCAACCAATATTTTTAATAAGATTATAAGATAATAGCTGAGCAAAAGTGTTCTTTTAAAGAAGCTTCTGTTTTAGTTGCTGACAGGATCCTTCTAACCAAACAGAAGTTCTATGCTTATCCTTTTTTGGCAACTGTACTTGTATTTCTTAAGTTTTTATCAGTTTTTATTGATTGCCTATAAGTGTAAAGTAGCCTGGATGTCAAGAAATAAAGAAGTTTTTTCAAATATTATTCTTGTAGGATCTAGATTTTAATAATAATTAATATTTATGTATACACAGTGCTAAGCGGTTTACTTAAGAGATCCATAGATATTATCTTGTTTAATTGTCAGAATAGTCCTGTGAGGTTTTCAGCTTTCATATCTTAATATTAGAGATGAGGAAGTTAAGCTGTGAGCAAGGTGTTGTAAACTTATTAAAGTCACACAACTACCAGTTGGCAGAGATGGAATTTGAACTCAGGACTGTCTGAGTCCAGAGCCGATAATCTTAACTATTCAAAAGATGGCTTCTTTACATATGTATTTTCTTTCAAATGGATTATTGAAATAAAAGTTAAAATCTAACCGAACTATGTATAAACAGATATTCTACTAAGACAATTCATGGCATTTTACAAAGATAGGATTAAAATAAGATTCATGGAAATTCCTCTGAATGCCTTGGCCTTGAGCCAACACATATCTCAGAATGTGAATGATTCAGCCTGTGCCTTATAACTGAGATCCAGAAATAGCTTCAAAACTTACAAAGAACTGGAGTACATTCTCCAGCAGACAATGGATGATAGTGAGATTCTAATAAGCCATATGGAAATAAAAATATGCAATATTTTTAGCATATTTTAAGATATAAACATGTTTCCAAAATATAAATTATGTTTCTGCTTATTCACTTATCATTATTCAGTGATCTGTCTAAAGCTCTTCATAAAGTCAATATATTCTGATTTATTTTTCATATAAAAAAAGAAAAGGAAATTCCAGCAGAAAAGCCATATAGTCTCCCATGGTGCAGGGAAATGATATGAAGACTGCCCAACAGAGTCACTGGGTAAGTACGTGTTACAGAAACATACACTCTGCAACTCCTGAGCAAGAGACACTGAGGCCAACCAACAAGAAACTCTTGTCAGGATCCCGGCATTATGTGAATTTATTCAGTATGTTTCCTGAAGATCATTTGACTCTAAACACAAGTAAGAAATATTACTAGTTGTGGTTTTCTGACTTTTCTGAACAAAAAAAGGAAGGAGCAAGCCAAATTTTGTTGTTATGATGCTGGCTGACTTTGAAATTACTTTTGAAACAAAATTTGCTTTTGATGAAGACCTAAGCTGATGTTAGTGCACAGAAAATGAAGAAATAATAGCAAGTATGTTTAAAGGAAACTATGATTTAGAAGCCAGAACATTTATAGTTATTGTTGTAGAGATAAGGAAAATTAATTGCCTTACAAATTAATTAAATGCATAGAGAGTGCCCAGTGTTGAAAGGAGAATTTGAGACAGCGAAAGCCTTTGCTGGAAAATCCCTGTGTTCTTTTGCTGACATATCACTGAAGTGGGAGATTGCCATGACTATAGAACAGAGCAAGAGTTCAAGGAACAGAGAAAAGCAACAATGCATAAGTAAACTCTTGTTCTGAAATTTTCCTATTCTCTGGAAAATATCAATTTGTGTGTGCATATCGCTTGAGCTAAAATGTAAAAATTTAAGGGTTGTGTTAAAGCTAGCTATCACTCTAATGAAAATTTAGAATGTGAATAAGAACTGTTTATAAGTACTTTATATTATCACGGTGACTCTATATTCTGAAAATTGTCTTTACCTAACAACCATGTCAAGAAAAAATGTATATATTAATATCATTTTTTTCTTTTTGCATACTGCAGTATGAGAACACAACAATGTTCTAACA
>NW_011888920.1:1896430-1898352 GCF_000151845.1 Pteropus vampyrus
GAAATATAGCAATTGGAAACTACTCTGAAGATGGTATGAATTTCCATGTCATGCTACAGTTAAAGAGGAGTCACAATTTCTTGAGTATCAGATCTTAAATTGTATTTGAAAAGGCAAAAAAGCATGCTAGTATCAGAATTATCTTTGAATAGTCTGTAAATTGTCTATAAATTAACACGTGTGGCATAGTACATATCTCCGTAATGATTCTCATGTATCATAAGATTGGCGAACAATTAACTGAGGTTAAAATAAAGCATGAAAGAAATGTCTATATGCTGAGGTCTGGACGCTGAAGCTGTTCTGCCTTTAAGAGAACTCTCTGACCTGACCATGATGCTGAGATGAAAAGAAATTTGCTTCATTCTATCTTACTATTAAACAATATGTAACCGAATAAACACTATAATTATTTTCAAGTACAATTGAAAATAAACCGTATAATTAGATTCAAGTATTAAAGGAAATAATGGATCAACTTATTACAGACTGATTAAGTTTTATGGTTTCATAACTACATTTTGGATTCAAGACACAGCCCACAACTCAAAATAAGAGAAAGAACTAATTATTTTCAATTCTTTAAATTTCGTCTTAACCCTTTCTAAGCTGGAGCTAGATATTTTTAAGAAAGTGATTTATTTATTGATCTCTGCAATCAAACATACATACGTGAATACATGCATATACATTAATTAATTAATTAATTAATTAATATTTTCATACATGTTTAAAACAAATTAACTTTATATCGTGGAATTACTTCCAGGTATAAGTAAAATGTTCAAGTATAATCTGGTTATCTGGTCAATGTTTTCTCTCTAAATCAATTTATCTCACTATATCACTTTTAAGCTCTTGGCCATAAAACCTTTTACCTAGATGCACAGGTTTACAAAAATTTGCAAGCACTTAATTTTAAACTTTGCCTCAGACACAGTTTCATCATTTCAACCATGTGTTATATCCATGTACATCTCAGGACCTTTATGCTCAGATCAAGCCAATAAAACTCCAAGAAAATGATATAAATATCATGATAGAATGGCATAGCATTTTTAAAGTAGGAATGTGACACTTTGGGGGATTTCTTTGTGACTACCAAGATTATTCTAATGATCTAGGTAATGACTCCCAGGTCAATTTTATAAATGTTCAGCATTAAAACTCTCCTTACGAATATTCACAGATAATTTCAGTCCAGTGAGCTGAAAGCTTTCTTTTTATTCTTTGAGAAACTGGAACCTCCCTATGCACCTGTAGAATTGTGCATGCACAAAGGACCTATTCAGATTGATGGTAATGCATTCACTGACACATTTCACAAAGTGTGAAGGGCACCACTATATGAACAAAATGAATTTATGTATTGTTGAAAACCTGCTTATCTATTCCCAAAGATGTATTGCTTCTGTACTTATATAGGGGTAAAAATAAAGGGTAGCTCTTTAAAGTATTAATTAATATTTCAAGTTTAGAGCCAATGCAACATCCCAGAAACAGCTGATTACTTTTTTTTAAAGTCCTTTGTCTTTGTTCAGTTAGTCCTACAAATAGTAAATTACTCAGAGTACACATTTGTCATATGCTAACTGTCTGCCCAGAATATCCTTGTTAGAAGAAAGTGGGCAGAAAAGGTAGGTCAAGAACACATTCAGGGGAATATTAGCAAAATAGTATGTATTTTCTTATAGGTTTTCAAACAATTAGTTATTAAAGTCATTTTCGTCTAACCCAGATGTGATAGTTTTGTTCTCTTCTAAAATGTCTGGAAAGTGTGCTTGTTTTAAAAGTCAACCAATATTTTTAATAAGATTATAAGATAATAGCTGAGCAAAAGTGTTCTTTTAAAGAAGCTTCTGTTTTAGTTGCTGACAGGATCCTTCTAACCAAACAGAAGTTCTATGCTTATCCTTTTTTGG
>NW_011888920.1:1900042-1901538 GCF_000151845.1 Pteropus vampyrus
AGCTTCTCTGTGTTTATAATAGATTTAAAACACTAAAAGTAGCTAGTTTATAGTAGGCACTCAAAAATTTTGTAGAAATGAGAAAAAATCTGTATATAAACGTGACATAAATGATTATAGTGCATTAATTTATGAATTTTTAAATTTCTTTTAAAATTCTTCAGATCATTTGGAAGAATATTGTGAATGTTTCTTCTTCATTTTATTTCCTTTGCACATTGCTTCTCTATATTTTATAGTTTTAGCATCCAGATAATTTCTCTCTGACATGAATCTATTTTCTCATGTATTTTTCAAACAAGAAGTTATAAACTCGTTTTACATCTTTCAGTCTCTTTCAATTTATTTCTTTATGAATCCTTCGCTTTTACATTTTGTCTCACTGTGTACGTACATATCAGCATGTTCTTAACCCCTTTTCCTCTGAAAAGTTGACTGCAGTATAACAGTATGATAATATCCATGCAATTAAAAGTTTTGTCCTCTTATTTCCAGCTACATTAAGCTCAAAGTCTCTGAGGAAATACCAAAGAGAGAAAATGAAGTTGAAATGGAGAAAGACAAATGGACAAGCATGAAACAAAGAGACATGAAGAAAAAGATGCATTTAGAAAGGCAGGGTAAGTAGAGAGATCAAGACAGCAAATGCATCAGAGAAATTAAAGATAAGTAGCAATAAATTACAATTTAAAATTGAGATGTTCCTGACCAATTAGAAAATTCTCTATGTTCTCTCTCATGTAAAGACATTCACAGAGAACTTCGTTGCGAGATCCAGAGAAGCAGATGATACTTCCCTCCAGTTATATACTTGGCTACTCAGCCTAATTAGTAGTGGAATAAATGATGGTCTTCCCTCAAAAAAAAAAAAAATAATTCACATCCTAATTTTTGGAAACCATAAATGTGGCCTTCTTTGGAAAATAGGGTCTTTGCAGATGTAACTAAATGAATGATTTTGAGGTGAATCATCCTGGATTATGCTGGTGGGCCTTAAATCCAGTGACAAAGGTCCTTATAAAAGATAGTAAAAATAAAAGATATGGAACAGAAGAGAAGAAGGGCATGCGAAGGTGGAAACAGAGACTGGAGTTATTCAGCCATGAGCCATGGGATACCTGGAACACAAAAAGCTGGAAGAGGCAAGAAAAGATTGTAACGTTGAGCCTTCAGAAAGAGCAGGACCCTACCAACACCTTCCTTTTGTACTTGTGGTTGACAGGACTGTGAGAAAATAAATTCCTCTTGTTTTAAGTTATCAAGTTTGTGGTTATATTTTACAGCAGTCCCAGGAAACAAATACATTATTAATATTGCCTCTCTAGTGATGAGTTATAAAGCAAAAAGCAAGAGTATATGAAAACTGCCATATGCTGACACTAGTAGCTTAATATTTTCTTACTGTCCACATTCCTATCAGGACTTCCTATTTTAGTGGTTCGACTTCCCAACACACACACACACACACACACACACACACACACACACACACACAC
>NW_011888920.1:1902383-1915705 GCF_000151845.1 Pteropus vampyrus
ATTGATAATAGCCATTCTGACAGGCGTGAGGTGGTTTCTCATTGTGGTTTTGCATTGCATTTCCCTAATAGCTAGTGAGGTTGAGAATTTTTTATATTTCTATTGGCCATTCATGTGTCTTCTTGGGAAAAGTGTCTGTTCAAGTTCTCTGCCCATTTTTAAATTAGATTGTTTATTTTTCTGTTGTTGAGTTGTATGAGTTCTTCATATATATTTGATATTAGCTCCTCATCAGAAGTGTTATTTGCAAATATTTTCTCCCATTTGGTTGGTTGCCTCTTTGTTTTATTAATGAGGTTTGTTTTTTTTTTTTATTTTTTATTTTTTGCTGTGCAGAAGCTTTTTAGTTTGATACAGTTCCATTCATTTAATTTTGCTTTCACTTCCCTTGCCTTTGAGGTCAAATTCATAAAATCCTCTTTAAGTACAATATCCATGAGCTTAGTTCCTATGTTTTCTTCTATGCAATTTATTGTTTCAGGTCTTCTTTTTAGGTCTTTGATCCGTTTTGAGTTAATTTTGGTGTATGGTGACAAATAGCAGTCTAGTTTCATTTTTTTACATGTGGCTTTCCAATTTTCCCAACACCATTTATTGAAGAGCCTTACTTTTCATTATATGATTTTTGGCTCCTTTGTCAAAAATTATTTGCTCATATATATGAGGTTTATTTCTGGACTCTTGATTCTGTTACATTGGTCTTTGTGTCTGTTTTTCTGCCAATACCATACTATTTTGATTATTGACAGTTTGTAGTATAATTTAAAGTCAGGCAGTGTGACACTTTGAGCTTTTTTCTCAGGATTGTTTTGGCTATTTGGCTATTAGTGATTCCATACAAATCTGGTGACTTTTTGTCTTATTTAATGGATTCTCTGTATACTAAATTAAGTTACTTTACACATATCTGCTTGTAGAAGAACAAGAACATCATTAGTGCTATAAAAAATGAGAGGATGATAAATTATACAGGTAGAAATGAGAATACATTCCTATATTCTCTTTGATTCATAGCTACTTTCAAGACAACTGAGAGGATTGCTGCTAAGTTTGGTATAAGCCTGACAAAATATATTATGGCATTGGATTATATTTTTAAATTAAAAAGAACTGGAATTTTTATTTTTCCCTTTAATAAAATTTATATTTCCTCCAGAATCAGCTTTGGCTACAAAGCTGGAAGCAATTAAGAATATGTAGGAACAATTAAAACCCTAGAAAATTGTTTTTATCTCTAATAGATTGCAACAGAGTTAAATTGTGAATTGGTCACTAGAGAAGATTTGTCATGATGACTCATGTAAATTACTGCAACTTCTTTCATCTGGGAAATAGACCTCATTAGTCCTAAATTCTACCTTATGATTTTCCCAAGTAACCAAATATCATTGCTTTTACTATAGAAAGGCTCTTGATACCATTTCTTTCAATAAAAAATATATTAAGATATCACTTTGGTCATAATTCAAAACTAACCAAAGATATAAAGGAAGCAAATGGTCACACTTATATCTATTTATCATAGAATCATAGTTGAAGACACATTCATAGATAATAGGAACTGAGTCAAATGTTCAGCCTCTTTGCTCCTGTCTGAGGATCCCAGATGCCTTTCGGCTCTTCAGGAAAAAGAAAAGTCCTTATTTGCTAGTGATATCCAGGAGAGCCAATTTGCTTATAAGCTTCTAGAAGACATTTTTTTTTTTTTCCAAATAGCAGGTAACATATTCTTAGAACTTCTAGAAATGGATTTCATGCTCACCTAAAATTTCTTCGTTTAACAAACAGAGAAACTAGAGAGCTGGAATGTTGAATTAATATCTCAAACTCAAGTTCAAAATACAATTGACCTTATAAAAATTAGCATTAAACAATAACTTCATTATGAGTTAGAGTATATTAGTATTTTCCATGGCTGTTAAAACATGTATTTACAAAAAGTAATTTTCTACTTGCAAATATTTATAAGAGCAAAATATTTAAAAGAAGAGTAAAAGATAAATAAGCAAAACAATGCAAACTTTTGGAAAGATTTCTTGGTAATTCAACAATAGCTTTATTTTTTACACACTATTTTCTTGGTACCACATTAGATTGGTAGACTCTTCCAATGAATATGACACTTTTTGTTTTTAAGAAACATAAAACATCGTGGTATACACTGGTCAACAAACTATTTTGTCAACAGACAGAGATAAAAGATGCTATGAGAAAAGCATAAAAGACCAGTTTTTCCATCCTGCAGAGATTAAGGAAGACAGTCTAGAGTTGGAAGCTATACTGAGTCTAGATCAATAGAAGAAGTTAGCTAATCAAAGAAAAATGGGAGAACATTCTTGGAAAAGGAAACAATATATAAAAAATGAATCCATGGAAATATAAAACAGTATCAAGTTTACAGAAAACTACTAGTCCTTCTCCTCACCCCCCCCTCTACACACACTGGTGTTAAATCAGGAAGGAATTATGGGAGATTAGGCTATAGAGATAGTAGAGATAGTGGCTATTAATCATGATTCCTACTATTCTAGGAAATATTGTCTTTAGAGTATAGGTAATGGGTAGCACTGAGTATTTAGATTATGGTAGCAAAATTATCCGTTTTAAATTTTAGATAGTTCATTCTAAAAGCTATGATTGAGGTAAATACAAAAGGAAAGAGACAGTATTAGATAAACCTAAAATAAGATTAGACAGAAAGGGCTTAAAGCAAGGGAGAAGTCAGAAATAAGTCAGAGATTAAATTGTAAAATAATCTACTGTACATGATAGCAAGAGAGGAAGAAAAAAGTCTTGATTAATTCCCTTTTCTTTTTTAACTTGAAGGAATGAGTAATGCTATCAACTAAACCCAGTACCCATGAGAAAGATCATGCATAGTATAGGAGAAGGTAGATTCATTATTAGATATATTCTATTTGAGGTAGTCATGGGACATCTAAATTAAGATGTTTAGCAAAATTGAAATGCATATCACAATAGAAGGTAAATGCTTCTGAAACTTAAGAATTCAGTTAGGGATGGAGATTCAGATTTTGGAGTCCTATTATACAAGTGGTAGTGAAAATAATTAGAAAAATGGGATTACTCAAGATGTAGAATGAGATTAGGATTGACTGAAGTCAGAATTTCAGTGAACACTGAAGACTAGCATAAAGACAAAGAAACTAGAGTACAGGAAGGAGATGGAGAAAAAAAAATGAGAGTAAGAAAGAGTTTGAGAATGGAAGTGCTTAAAGAGAGTGTAGAATATTTTGAAAGTGGCGTGTGTGGTAATCAAGAAATTGTCACTGGAAAGGATTCATTGGATCTGGCAAAAGAATGATTATTATTGACTTTTCAAGAACACTTTCAATGCAGTAAACATATAGTTAGAAAATAAGTGTGAATTTTCATTTAGTGTGAATCCTTAAGTATGAATCAACACCGTGCATTTCCATTCCTGCTGGAAACCTAAATAGAATGACATTAAGTATTTTTTAAAGGTATAAGACCAAAAAGACAAAAGAAAAAATATGAAAGTACACTATAATATTCATTTTGGAATATGCAAATACATGAATAACAACTGACTCTATATGTGAAAAAATCAGCCTAATTGATGCCAATAAAAAGCATGATCATTTGTGCAGCAGAACCATAGAAACTTTCAAGAATTGAAAGTGCAACTAAACTCTGAGTGTGAAGTAACTCTGGGTGTGAAATGGATTAAAAACAAAAGATTTGTTTGAACTTTGTTTTTAGTAATAAGTAGCTTCCCAGATGTTCTCCTTCAGTCCAAGCAAATAGGCAATTGCCCTTCTTTGAGCTCTGCAGAAGAAAAGATTTTTATTCTCTGGAAATAGGTAACCACAGAGCTCTGGATTGGAGACACGTGAACAACTGAGGTCAAAGATGAGACACCCTGGGATAAAATTGATAGCATACTGCATGATGAGGTTCCTGCCTTCATGCTGCCTGCCTCCCACATCTCTAGCCTCCATGCTCTTACTCTGAGGGCAGATGATTGAAAGATTATTTTGGGGGGAAACTTCCCTGAATGGAAAACCACTAATAATATTCAAAAGAACTTGTATCTCGGCCCAAATAAACTAGTGTCAGGCTCATGATTCAAAAGCTATTTGATAGATGATAGATGATAGATATAGATAGATGATCGATACGGAGAGATAAATATCTTCCCTTCAAAATTTTAAAGTCTACTTCTTAATTTGATTGGACAAAGATCAGCAGATATTTTTTAAATGTCTTTAAAATGAAAGATACATATGAAAACACCAGATAGGAAAACAGACTTAAAAACAAGAGAACATATAGAAAATAACACACACACACACACACACACACACACACATGAAATTAGAATTCTCATCATCAAAGCTAAAAGAGACTATCCTATTACATTTGTGAAATAAGAGTATTCAGGGAAAAAGGAAAAATTCTTAGAAAGTTAAAACTTATGACAAAAATAAACCATTTAAATGCTAGAAAACAATGTTGAGAAAAACTTCTCAGAAAGAACAAAATTAAAAAGATTATTTTTTAAATAGAAGAAAAAAGGTTTTCAAAAGGCTCAACCTAAAAAGCCAATTAATAAGATTTCCAAATCAAAAGAAACAATGATAGGGAAGACATTATGAAAACATTATTTAAGAAAATTTTCCAGAATAGAAAAATAGAATTTTCCAGATTGAAAGGCTCATTGAGTATCTACACTATAACTCAGCTTCATAAAACACCCATATGAATGTTTATTCTGATAAAATTTCAAAACACTAAGGAAAAGTCCTAAGAACATTCAAAGAGAAAAAAAAGGGGTTACATATAAAGAATCCAAAGGATCACATACAAGGCAATAAGAATATTATGTTATTTCTAAACAGCAACACTACAAGCTAGCTAAAAGAGATCAAAACAATTGTATTCAATTGTGAACAAAAATATTTTCCAACTGGAATCTATGAATCTCAGCCATAACAAATTAATGCAAGGATTTTTTTCAAACATGCAAGGATTCAACTTAATTTATCTTTACATACTCTTTTTTAGGTGCTATAGAATAACTATCTAAAAAATGATTAAAGTATAAATTTGATAAAAGTGAAGACATTAAAGTTCAAAGAATTGGAATTGAACAAAAGATATGTAAAGGGAAAACTAATGAAAATTCACTTCAGGTTGGAGTAGAAGTGAAGATTTCAGGTGGGATATTTCACACACACACACACACACACACACACACACACACACACACACCGGTGCACACATGCACACACACCGCTTTCCTGGAGTCAAATACATCAAGTAATTTTTCAGTTCCTCATGGTGTGTGTGTGTGTGTGTGTGTGTGTGTGTATGTGTGTGTGTAGTAGAAGCAGTACTAGTAGTAATGCAGGGAGGTAAAAAAAAAAGCTATATCTTCAACATTCGTGATAAGAAACCAATAGATAATGTCAAAATTTGGGGAAAAAATCACAAAATAGTAGTAAAAACTTAATATTTAAAATATGGAGTTAATATGGTTTATAAGCTTATGCCCATTTTTATGGGAAATTATATTGGAATGTTCAGAAATAATATTCCTGACACTTAACACCTCCAGGGTGTTATTGTCATTTAAAGAAAACATATATATCTCTCAAAGGATAGCAGAAATTTTCAAAAATTTAAGCCAGAATGAGAAACCTTGATTTTGCAATTTTCACAAAATCAGAGTATCGATAAATACAAAAAACAATGCTTCTTTTAAATGATATAGACATTATTTTCCATAGCTCAGAGAGCTAAATTTATTTTACTTAATATAGGAAATTCCTTTCTTTTTACCTTCCAGTGTTGGTCCTCCTCAGAGGCAGTCTACTAAATGTTTCCCAATATCAGTTCTCTAACTTTTCTGTAACAATAGAATCTTATTTTTATTGAGGTACGCAACTTTCCAGATATAGAACAAATTTACCATGGTTGTTTTTGTTTGTTTGTTTGTTTGTTTGTTTGTCACTGCATTCTGACCAATAGAATGTAAACAGAAGAACCTTCTGATGATTCATTTTATGTGTCAACCTGACTAAGTCACAGGTTACCCAATATTTGGTTAAGAATTATTCTGTATCAGTGAGGGTGTTTCTTGGTGAGATCAACATTTGAATTGGTAGACTGTGTAAGAGACCGCCCTTCCCAATGTGGGTGGGCCTTATCCAATCCATCGAAGCCTGAATTGAACAAAAGGCTGAGCAAGAGAGAATTTGCTCTCTGCCTGATGGTCTTCCAGCTGGAACATCCAGTCTCCATTGGTCTTCTCCTGTGTTCAGACTCAAACGGGAGAACACTCTACCAGCTCAGGCTGTGTTCAGATTGCAGATCTTAAAACTTCTCAGCCTCTGTAAATGGCAAAAGTCAATTCCTTATAATTGGTTTCTCTCTCTTTCTCACTCTCTCTCTCAATCTCTCTCTCTCTCTCTCTCTCTCTCTCTCTCTCTCTCTCTCTCTCTCTCTCTCTCTCTCTCTCTTGTGTGTGTGTGTGTGTGTGTGTGTGTCCTATTGATTCAGTTTCTCTGGAGAACTATGATTAACACTGTGACTAATACAGGCCTTATAGAACTTAAAAGAATTGGGATATATTTTTAAAAACAAGGGGTTTGGCCTTCTGTGTACTACATATGGATATGATGGGTAGAGCTCAAACAGCCATCTTGATCTATTTTGAGGAAACCAAATGCCAAGACAAGTTAAAACAAATTTGGTACATGGTGCCATTGAGACTATCTACCTTTGGACTGCTGTTATGTGGGAGAAAAATAAACTTCTATATTATTTAAGCCAATGTTGTATTTTTTTTTTGCCACTTATAAATAAAACTCATTCTAACTGATACATATTCCCCAAAATGATCTCATAAAAGTTAGTATTTGTAATACTTGGTTCAATTGAATATGATTAAATGTAGTCGTATCCTCTAGTGTTATACCTTCCTTATGCTATTTTTAGTCTCCTGGAGGCAGACTTATTTTCCAATATGAAAAAAAAAAGAGTTAACAAAGCTGCATGATTCATTGATAAAATAGACTGTTCCTTCATGCAAATGAACTGTTTTTTATACTTACAAACAATATGTAATTATAAAGATGTAGCATAAATCAATGATAATTTAAAACTAGTTTTTTCTCCGAAAAGACCATAGTGTGTGTGTGCATATATTTGTGTAAGGTGGCCCATAATCACAGCAAAAAATAAGGAGAAAAAAAGTCACATTTTTATTTTTATATATAAGACCTTTTTTAAAAAAATCAGCAACATTATATATGGGTCAATTATGTAATAATTTAGCCCACTTCCAATTGTGCAAATTATACAACAAAAAGCATCATCGAGGGTTCAAATCTCAAAAATACCAATTAACGCTGAGCTACTATTATCTAACCTCTGCAGAGGTTATTTTCAAATAAGCTGATTTTTAGATGTGTAAAATGTGGATGACCACAGTAAGTACCCCAAGCCTGGTTATCTGGATTATAAGAAGTAATTCATGTAAATGGCTGGACTATGATGAGTAACTAATCATTATTATCATTAATATTAGTAGTAGTGTATGTGACAGACATTTACACAGACACTTAGTTCTCTGGACTAGAAAAGTTGGCAGTGAGGGCTAATACTTTTAAAAGTATATAGCTAAGGGCCATAAATTTTAAAATCTGACTTGCCTCGGCCTCACAAAATCTCAGAAACCTATATAGCGTGTTTCTACAAATTCTATCAACCTCTCAAGGATTAATTGTAAGGGGACAAAAAACCTCTTAAAGGCCAACAAATATAGTAAAGGAGGGGCAATAAAAATGAAATTTTAAGACTGCCTTTTGGAGGCAGATGGCTTTCCAAGGATATGGCTGAAGAACATGGAGCAGTGACAGTCACATGAGAATGGCCCAGCAGAAGAGCTCCTGGAGGATGTTAGTAGGGATATCTGAAACGCTCAAGCTGAATCAGCCTACGTACTGTGATACTCTCATAGCATTGGCCTCTGCAAGATTTGAATAAACTTTTGGGAAAAGACCTGAAGAACCATGCTGTGAGACAACGAGTACCAAGGCACCATTCCACTGTATATGAACAGCAAAGGCAACCACCAAACGCTGCTTTGGATAGCCTCCCAATAATTAAAAATGTTCACTTCTTTTCTTTCTTGCTTTATAAATTCAAGCACATCATTATTACCCTTGAAAATGCATGATAAACCCATTAGAGGAATGTCTTAAAATGAACAAAGGCTTAGTCTTAATATTAGAATCATGAGTGATCCTTATGCATTTGCTAATTATTTTTTCCTTTGGTAGATATTAGCAGTGCCTTTTATCTACATTAGCATTTACATATGCTTACAAGGCACCCATTTGTATTGTCTGCATTTATAAACAATTACTCTATGACTGACCTCCTAAATAAATGAATAGTCTCACTCTAGAGAGTGCAAACCAACCTATTTACACCCTCTCCTACACACCACTGAGATATACCTGAGAAAGAAAAACATCGACTCAAAGATGAATCTAATAGTCCATTTCTGCTGCTGTAAATTGAGATTTGTCTGGGCATTGTGCCATATTTTTATTCAATCTTCTTTTCCTGAATTCAGTTCCGATTTTCTGTTTTTATCATTCAACGATATGATTTTGTTATAACTCTGGAACAAACCTGCATATGTTTCATTGTTTTTCTATAGAGAAGGACTATAAGAAGTAGCACATTTAAACAGCATTTTGTTCTTATAATAACTAGAGACTAAGAATGCTGACCACACTGACTAAAGGCTTATAGATTAAAAAAAAAAAAAGTCCTTTAATGTTTTCTTTTGATACAACCATCAACCATCAATAAGTTATCTCTGATTATTTACTTAATAAGTATTTATTAAGAATTAAATACATTGCTAGGCCCTAAGAATTCTGCTCTGAGCCAGATACTATCTCTAATTTAATGCTAGGATCTAGGGGTCCCCAAATATTAGTATTTTCAGTAAGAATTTTTTGGTTACCCACTAAATGATGAAGTACAGTTCTGGAATGCAGATATGAGTAAGAAGTTCCTGTATTCAAGGAGCTAATAGTGCTAACGGACACTTAGAATGGCAACTGGTAGCTGCAATGATAACACTATGCAAAAACTGACTAAAAACACACAGGAGGAAACTTTAATCCAATAAGAGGTCAAAGACATTGATGTATTCAGAAGCTGAATGAGAAATATCAAATTTAAGAATGGATGGAGTCTACGGCCATGCCACCCTGAACAAGTCCAATCCCATCTGATCTCGGAAGCTAAGCAGGGTCTGGCCTGATTAGTACTTGGATGGGAGACCACCTAGGAAGACCAGATGCTATAGGCATAAAAAATAAAAAATAAGAGGTCGTAAGCTGACAAGGTCCTTGCAATCTGTGAGGTCGACCAAGGGTTGCCTCATCTAAAAAAAAAGAATGGATGGAAGGCCATATAAGTAGGTGTAATGCTTGTGAGGGCCAGAGCTGAGGCAGAGCATGGCTGTTTGCCACATGACAAGTCCCTCAACCTAGCTGGTACGTGAGGGTGAAGGTGAGACTGAAGAGGGGATGTTGCATAAAAGAAGATTGGTCAGCTCCTTATCAAGGGACCCTGCCTGGGTGGCACACATTGCCATAGTAAAGCTGAGAATCCTACTTGGGACCGCACACTAAGGAGACCTCAGTTTCTCAGAAACAATGCCCCTCCCCCGCCATTAACCAAACTCACAAAACTGATTTGTAAACACCAAGTTAATTGACTAGTTTATAATTTAAAAATAGCTTTTATGTGGGCCTGTATGCTTATGTAAATACAAACAAAATAAACTCTTTCTACAGGTAAATCTATAAAGGCAGCCAGTCGAGTTTAGAAACTTGTTTGGTGATAGCAGAAATCAGAATCAAGAGATTTTGACTTAATTCACATATTGGGAGGTGGGGAGTTAGGATAATAATAGAATTAATAATAGAATTGATCCATTAATTTTATAATGAGATAGTCTTGCCAATAAGGGTAAAAATCATATTCCATAGGCTGATGTTATTTTTAACCTATGAGAGCATTTGAAGGGGCTTGAGTAACCTTATTTTACTCTCCATTCTTGAATGCCAGGCAATGCACTATTTTGCACATTATCTCCTCCCATAACATAATGTAGCCACTATATGACTGGGCCAAGATTTGATCTATTTTCAAAACCTGTGACATTTATGCTTCAACGATCAACAAATTTTCCTCCTCAATGGCATATCCTTTATTTAGATAAGCGGCACAGCTAATAGAATTTGACTTGAGTTTGGGACCTAGTTCTGTCACTTAGTAACTGTGAAGTCTTGTATAAGGCACCTTAGCTCTTTGAATCCCAAATTCCTGTATAGCAAAAGAGAGAAAATAATATATATGGATAGATTTATATGAACACATTCACATTATATGTGTTCAGGTTTAGTATATAGCAGAATACAGTTTTCAATAAAAAGCATTTGTTATTGCAATAATAAATTTAATAATGAATAGTTAATTTGCAGTTCTTGAACTCATTCTGCCTTCTTCAAGTTATTTTGCATGTATCTGTTTTGATCCACTAAGCTCTTCTTTTTCAGTTTGTCTTTCAGAGGTAGTTATTTCCTCTTTTCTAAGTCTTTGGATAGAGCCTAATTGAAAGCCCTGATGTGACAACATGCTGACAGTAGCTAGTGGACTAAAATCTACAATACATTCACCTGTTCAAAGTGTCCTGGAGGATGCCAATTTTCTCCCCAGGGAAAAGATGAGTGGTGTCTCCTTCTAACTCCTCCTAGAGTGAAGATAGAGGACTTCTAATATTTTTAGTCCACTTTGTTTCTAAGGGCCTTAAAAATATTTATAAATATGGCCACAGAAATTCTCATAATCCCTAACCCCAAAATAGTGTCTAAACAGTAAAACCTACAAAATAAGGCCAATCATTGATCCCTGAAAAATTATTATATTTGCAGATGACATTCATTATAACCATAACCGGGAGGAGGAGTAGTTCCCAGAAATGGTGTGCAATTCAGCAAACATAAATGTAAGAGACTACCTGGAAGCCAGTCATGGTCTTATCGGGCTGTATAGTCATTTGCAAGCCAGTTCTTCCTGATTATAGAGATACAATTAGGCAATATACAAGATGCTTGTCAATAATAATGTCAGATCTTTTTGAGAAACCATGATATTGCCCCAAGCTTAAATAGAAAGAATTTTATGTCATCTCTAGATGAATTAAGTATTTTATCGAAAAGTAAATGACTTTTATTTTCAAATTTATTGCTATAACAGCAAATTTATGGTAGTTACCTTTGGTGAGTACAATGTAGGGCAGAAAAGATGACTTGCATCTTCTACATCATTCTCTATGGTGTGAGATGTATTTTAAAAAGAAAGTATGCCCATACTATATTTTGATATTTTATATTAACATAATTTTCCTAAGTTATTCTATTTCTAAGAAAAACATTAAATTGTTTCATGTCTGTAAGTGAATCAGGCAATGAAGGAATCCATCTATTAGAGAAGGCCTCTCTGTACATCTCTGCCTTTTGATTCATACCTAACAAGAAAGATTTGTACTTCAGTTTTTTTGTTCCTCTTTCGTAAAAAGAGATAAATTAATTGTATTCAATAATTCTTGCCCCCAAAGAAGAAAATGTTTCTTCGAATTTATTTAATGCCTGAGTAAAAACTTTTTTAAAAAGAATATAATTTACTGTGATTTTCCTAGGACATATGCAGTGCTAAATACATATCAACTAGAAGGGAAATAGAAAAGTTATGTTGATATCAAAGCTACACTGACTTTCATCATTATTGGCATTAAACACAATTTTATCTTTATTATAAATGTATGTTCCTATGGGTATATGCCACTCTTTTCATTTTTTTTTTTGCTCTTCATACTTCATTTAAGAAAAACTTGAATTTTATCTCCATTTTGCATTTGATGTTCTTGAAAGATTTTACCTAAAACATTCAGGTAGATAATCCTTGTTAAAATACAGATCCTGTACTTAAATTTTTCTCAGTTTTAATAAGATGCCATGTCATTTCTTGTTTAGTGTATAATGCTACGTTGGAAACCATGACATCTTTAAACTAGTAGGACCTCTTGGTCATGTCTTCCAGTCACCACAGCTCTTTGTTTTACACTTGAGGAGAGACCTGAGGTCCCAAAATCTTGAGTTGCCCAAGGTCACATAGCTAGTCATTAAATTAAATCATCAGTATTAACTAGAGTTTAGAAACAAGGACTTCTGTCTCCAATTACTTTATTACACTGTTTAGATTCTGCTTCTTTCTCTGAGAAAACTTGGCAGTGCAAGAGCTTTGTAAGGGTTATGTGCTTAATTAGTTGTAATTTTTCATTTGTGATTCAATGTTTATGTGTGCATTAAATTCTGCAAGAGTCCATTTGTTCTTTAAGTTTTGAGTAACTAGAAGAGGACTTTCATCTTCAGTATGATGATGAGTGCTGAGCTCTGGACAGTTTTGGACATGGGATCTACTTGAGGGACTTTCTCTTACCCAGAGCAGTGTCAGACCTATGCTTTTTCAGCACATTTGGGAATAGATGAATTATGTTAAGCCGAACAGAATCCATAGCTGAAGTTGGTACTAGAGACTGCTACATTTATGCAGTGGCATGAAATATTTGCTATGGAAGAGACCTTGAAGACCAATTCTCCATTCTACAGCTGAGAAGACTAATGCCTCCCCAAAATCAAGATTTAGCCCAAGATCACAGCAGAGATATGATTTGGAACAAAGGTTTACTGTGGTTGTGTAAGACCAAAGCATTTGCTTAAACCCTGACCTTGCTTTGGTCTCTTTCAGAATCACTATTTGCTGACATGTGCTATTGGATAATCTTTCTCTCTTAGATTCACATTCTTCCTAAAACCTTTTCTTAGAAAGGTATATGCCTCACTAGCAACTGTTATATTTTCAGGTATTTGGCTGCTACTGTGCTTTTATTTGAACTTTAGCTTCAGTGAATCATTAAAGCAGTTCTCTGATCTGCATTACTTGCCTTGCCTGAGTTTGACACAAAGAGGAGTTATGTTTATGTTACTCTATATCATTCTGAACTTTGTCCAGTCTTCCAACCTACTTTATTCCAAATAAAATCAATACAAGTCCCAACGATGATAAAAAGAACGCTCTGGCCCATGTTCTGTACTAAACCAATATCTGCCCTCCATTATACACACATCCTGAAACTATTCCAATATTTCATAAAAGGTATATCTCATGTATGAAGAAAATCCAGT
>NW_011888920.1:1916700-1919039 GCF_000151845.1 Pteropus vampyrus
AAATTTTGCCACCAGAGAGAATCACTTTGTGCAAAACTTGTGATAGATAAAAATATATGTTTTTAATAAAACCCATATCTGAAACTTATCTATTGTATAGTGTTGGGTATATTGTGTTTATGATGATTACATTAACACCGTCTTGGGAAAATAGGAACATAAATCAAAAATGTTTTCAACTTCTTTTCTGGAGTTCCTGTTTAGATCTGTTTAGATGAGAAATTGAAAATAATAATACTGAAGATTTAAAGTATGCAGAAACATTCAGACAATTTTATAAAAATAGGTCTATGACTTTATTTTTAAAGCATTTCAAATATAAAAAAATGTCAAACAAAGAGACCTATTTTTTTTCATTAGCGTAGTAGTCTACTACTCTTATTCATTTTGGAATACCATTTAATTAATACAATAAACAAAACAAATGGTGTTTTTATAAAACAAAAATGATTAAATGATTAAAAAATCTATATAGTGCTTATATAGGTTTGATGTCATTTCATTTGGGTTTCTTGCTTAGTAACTGGAAAAAGATTCTTCTAGATTTAGTTTAATTGATTAGAATATTTTAGCAATAAAAATATAAGATACCGACTACATACATTTTTTAATTAAAAAAATGGTTTTTTTCTTTAAAAAAGAAAAATCTTATTCCCTAAACCATTTATATATATTTTTTCTGGTTTGCTGTCTATGTGAGATAAGTTTCTCTATAAAGAACATGAGCCTGCATAGCAATAATCATAAATGTGATTTTTGCTTTGAATCTATTTCTGTTTCCAATTCTACTAAATATTGAAAAATATATAGGTAAATCATAATCATTTTCTCTAATGTTCACAGGATGTTTTCTACTTCTGTGCATGGTCTGTGCATATACTGATCACTGCTAGAATATGCTGCCTCTACAGCCCAAGTTCAATAATGAGAAAGAAATGCAAGTTTTAAAACTATGATTTTTTAAACATCAAACTGAAAAATGTTATAAAAAATGATAATAATCAGATTGAGCCTCAAAGGATGGCATTACTTGGTAGCACATGGGATCTTGTCTTGTGTGTGCCAGTCCACAAAAATGAGTTTATAAACAGGATCATCAGACCTTGGAAGCTCATTGGCACCAACTTCACAAGAGGCTGATATATAAATCAGAACATTTATTTGTTCATTTACAGTTATGTTGAGAAGATATAGTGGATAGATTTAGTATTCCTTTCTAGTAACATGAATGATATTCAAGAATTAGAGTTTTCTCGGATGTTTATAATTTAAATGGGAAAGCAAAATATGCAACATGAAACAATCACGAAGGCCACACAGTCAGGCCGCTAACAGAGAGAGAGAGAGGGAGCCCGGGGCTCTGCCTTTATTAGGGTCCAGAGTTGGGTGTTTAAAGATTCACAAATTCATTCTTTATTGGCTAATTTAAAAGAATTAGGTGCAGGAAGAGAAGGGGAGGGACATTCATACATACGGCCAGTAATCTAGGTTACCAGGACTTTCTTAAAGAGGACCTTCATGGGTAGGAGTGGCATGTTTTCTTATCTAGTTATTTTGCTAGTAGCTATGTTGTATAGCTGGCAATATGCTTATTCCAGATGGATGTATTTGAAATGGATGTCTCAGAAATTAAAAGCTTAATGTCAGACACTTACATGACAATCTATAACATAAATTTTAGTGACTGAATATAATTCATTATAAGGAGGAAGCATAATTTACTTTAAAATGTATTACAACTGGATGTTAATAATATTTACTTTGTTTTTACAATTATAAACAAGTCACCAGGGAACATTTTAATACACATATATTTCTGGAAGTAGATATCTGTCTTAAAGTTTATCCACATTTAAGATTTTAATAGTATTGACAGATTTCTCTAAGATGCCTGTAAAAATGATACTCCCACCAGTGTATGAAATTGTTTTGCCACATTTATTCACATACTAATTATTAGCATTATTATCATTTTTAATTTAAAAAGTGAAAATGATTTGTCACTTTAAACTGTATGCCATTTATTTCTAGTAAGGTTGGACATTATTTTTTTTGTTTTAATAGCCCATTTCTATCTCATTTCAGTTAAATTATAACTCCCAACTTATTGTAGGTACTTCTTAAACAATATTTTGTTTCCTCCCCTCCAATTTTTGCAAAGTAAATAATATAAATCAATGCAATAGACAACAAAATTCTAGTGGACTTTTATCGGGGAAACTTTAAGATGTTATTCTGAAATTTAAATGAGAACAAAATTTTATACTTGGACCACTTTTAATAATAGTGTTTGCTTCACACATCACTGAGAAAAAATATTTATTTATTGGATGATACTG
>NW_011888920.1:1920279-1924881 GCF_000151845.1 Pteropus vampyrus
AGTGTTTATGTTGGCCCCCTCCCTAGATCAGTCTGTTAGTTAGAGGAATAAAACATCTCCTGTGTAATAAACTCAACTTTTGGTTGGAGATGTCCTTTGAGAGGTATCAGGATACACTGTTTTACTATAAAACCACAAGAAATTGAGAGAAGCCAGCTTTCTTGGCCAGAAAAAAAAAAATTCACAGGCAAAGAGTTACAGTAAACAGCATTAGGCATATAAAAGTATGTTTTGAAGGGATGTGGGCAGAGCACAAATAACATTTGCTACAAGTTACTCCTTGAAAGACCCACTGGTACTGCATATTATTTCCACTCTGTCCTGCAACTGATTTTTAAAGATAGACTGGCCAGTCATGATTTCTAAATAAAACAAAAACAAAAGTTTTAAAATAAAGAAGATTCCCAATACCTGAGTCAGAATTTATTTTGTTTTAGGTTGCTTTCAATCAAGTTTAACACTGGCCATAGAAGGATCAAGACAGACTCCCGTAAATCCTTGAGACCCAGTGACATTCTGCCATGTGCATCATGCTAATAATCAGGATGTATTAGTCAGAGTTCTTTGCAGTCAGCAAGCTGGAGACCAAGGATAGAGAGTGGTATAGTTCCAGTCCCAGTTTCAAGGCCCAAGAACCAGGAGAGCTGATGGTATCAGTTCCAGTCTGAAAGCCAGCAGGCTCATGATCTTGGAAGTGTAAATGCTTCAGTTCGAGTCCAAAGGCAGGAAAAGACCAGCTCAAGAAGTCAAGCAGGAGGAGTTCCCTCGTCTTTGTGGAAAGGTCAGCCTTTCTGCTGACCTGCCTTCCTCTAATTTCTCTCCTGTTTCTTCCTCTATGCTATGTATTGCAAGTGAGATTTCTAGCTCCCACCCACTGATAATCTCTATATTCATAACCTATTTAATTTTCCTTCTTTAAAAATGATGAAAATGTGGTTTTCCTTTTCTTTTTTTTTTTAGGTGAGGCAACCCTTGGTTGATCTCACAGATTGCAAAGATCTTGTCAGCTTACAATCCTTTATTTTTTTTAATTTTTTACGCCTGCAGCACTTGGTCTTCCTAGGTGGTCTCCCATCCAAGTACTAACCAGGCCCGACTCTGCTTAGCTTCCGAGATCAGACAGGATTGGGCTTGTTCAGGGTAGCATGGCCATAGACTGGTTTTCCTTTTCTAATGCCACTTAATGTATTTAATCTGGTTAAAGGCATTTTAAACTATATCATAATAGTCACCACATATATGCATTTATTGCAAATAAACTATACATTTTTTGAACACAAGAATTATTTCTTACTCATCTCTGCATCTCACATTTCTAAGAGTATCTGGTACAAAGTAGGTACTTATTAAGTAAATATTTGTGGAATTTCCATTGAATTGAATGACCCTATATTTTCATTCCTTCAAGTATAATGACAATGTCAAGTACAGAGTAAGTACTCAAAATTATCTGTTGACGTGACTTGCATTAACAATCCTGAGCTGTATTTTTCTTCTCTTTACAGACTTTCAGTTAACTTTCAGTTCTTTCTTAAAATCTCATATTCACATAAAACAAGTCCAAAAATTGTTTATTTTGAAGTTTTACCAAAGTTCAATAAAGGTTGATATAAGAAATATTTAAGTAGGGGAAAGCTTCTTGTGCTATTGTTTGGTTGTACAATTGGATAAACACCAGGAATATGGAATGTTTAGGACTCAGCAAGAAATTCAGAATGGAGGAGGTTATCTACCCCAATTCTATCATGAAAATATTACTATTCTTTACCTTCATGACACACAAGTCAAATACTAATAGTACATTTAATTTATGTTGGTTTAAAACAATTTTTTCAAAGAATATTCAGAAATTTTCAGAATCTTGAATTTTTAAGCACATGCTCTTCTTATTCTGAACTGTCCTTCTCCAGCCTCATTTCAACCTACTTTCCATGAAGCAGAGGTATTTCTTTAGGATGTTGCATATGTAGAGGGGTTATTGACTTATTTGGCTTTCTTCTGTGGAAACCAAGTCCCGAAGCAAGCATAAAACTCTCAAGCCATAGCAACAATATAATCAGGATTCTTCCTTATGACTAGAAACAAAGATGAGTATCTATAATATCAACTCTGATAGCATTACCTGCTAACTGGATGCTGAAAACTAATTACATGTAAAATCATCAAATAATTATAAAATATGAGGTATTTTGGTGAAAATATGATAATTGATACTATCCCTGAATCATACTAGCCCATAATTATTTGCCTTGGACGTAATGTGTTACACCAGAGCATTTAGCCGAAGCCTTCGGTACCACTTGTCTTCAGTATTATGTTTCATTTTCACTTACCCACTTTTCTTTTTAAGGAGTGTTCTAATTTTAGTCTATGTTACCACTCTCACAGAACTCACTGTTTTTTATGTGTATTTGCTGTTCATCTGTTCATCTATAATCATCCTCTGTGATATCCTCTTTTTCTCACATGTCAAGGAAATCGTGTAACAACCCCGAAGGTGCCTCCATAACCCAAACATTACCTTGTATGATCTTCAAAGTAGTTCTGTGAATATGGCAGCTCAGTCATGCCTTTTCTTTATACGTATTTGGAAATAAAAGCTTAAGATTAAGCAATTTATCTAATGTTACAAAATATTTTAACAGCACCATCCAGATAAGGTATCAGACCTTTCCACTTTTAGCCCCACTAATGAGTGATTTCTAAGTCTCCAGCAGCTTGCTCAATGTCTGGCAAGTAGATATTCAATAAAGTATATATTATGTTATTGAATAAAACAAGTCTCAGATTCCAGTCAATTGTTTAACTACGTTTTATTTTGCTTTTATATTACAAAGCTTACTTCCAACATAGAATGTAACTTAATATTCTTCCAGTAAAAGGAGAAGTAGTAAAGTAGACCAGTGATCTCTAAAGTCAGTTGCTTGTATATCAGGAAGTGGTCAAGATATACTATTATGGTGTGGAAAAATGTATTAGAAGTTTTGGTATGTTTTTTATTCAAACAATATCATGTATTATTTAAAAAGTCAAATAGTTCAAAAGACCTTTAATGAAAATATCAGTAATCCTCACCTCCTTTCCATGATCCGAATCTGCTGCCCAAAGCAAGCATTCTATATTTTTAGTTATTCTATATTTTAGGTTATTTTTCTCAGCATTCAACTCCATATTTCTGTTTGTATTTGCTTTGTAGCTCACCCTTTTAAATTCTATGCTTGTGCATTTAAAAATTTACATAAAATTATAATATGATAGGGCATGTATATACAATTTATAAATATATGCATATTGAACGCACCTCTAAAATTGTGATCTAGACTAGAAACGTGAATCTTGCCTAATCACAACTATCAGATATATTTTTATCCAGGAACCTGGCAGGAGCCGAAAAAACACTTACTTTTTAAAAATATGCTCTATAAAAAAACCACATTTCCCCTTTGCCTTTACAGCGTAAAGGATCTTGGAAAACTGGTATCAAGATCTCTTACAGTATTTCATCACTTATCCTGTGAACATCTTTAATTGAACTAAAACAGTATAAATGTAAAATAGACACCAGGGTTCAAAATCAAATTTCTAGCAAATGCACTTGTCTTTAAGCCAAATGAGCATCATTACTAATTCTCACCCAAAGCCTCTTTTTTTTTTTTTTTAATCTTTAATCTAGTCTTCACAAACTCTAGGCAGTGTGAGTTAGTGTTATGAATGAGACTTGTCAGAAGCCATCAAGCCACAGGGGAATAGGCAATTATTAACAGCACAAAACCTCATAAGTTTATTTCTTTTACATGGAATGCCTGTAGCCTTAATTTTTCCCCAGCCTGTTAAACTAGAATCAATTTATAATGTGAAGCTTTCTAGTATGCAATTTTATTTTCAAATATTTTTTACTGAAGAGAATCCCCTTGTTAAGGGCATTTTATCTCTCTCTTATCTAATTGCTAAAGGTTATTCATGTATCAGTGCATCTCATTTAAAAAATGATAGTTTTTCAATAGAAATTTCTTTTTAAAACCTTATTATTCTAACTTGATCTATAGATTCAAGGACTTCCCAACAAAAATTGAAGTAAGTTATTTTGTAAGTACTGATAAATTGATTCTAAAGTTTATATGGAGAGGCCAAAAGACCCAGAATAGCCAATACAATATTGAAGAACAAAATGGAAAGACTGACACTACCTAACTATAAATCTAGAGTAATCTAGAAAGTCGGTATTGGTGAAACAATAGACAAATAGATCAAAGAAACAGACTAGAGAACCAAGAAATAGACCTCATAAATATAGCCAGCTGATCTTTGACAAAGAAACAAAGGTAATACAGATATACCTCAGAGATATTGTAGGTTCAGTTCCAGACCACTGCAATAACGCAAATATCGCAATAAGGCAAGTCGTAATCTTATGCTAGTGGAGGGTCTTACCTACACCTTGTAAAAAAAGAAAAAAAAGACCTGTGAAACTCAATAAGGCAAAGCGCAATAAGACAAGGTATACTCTTACAATGGAGCAAAGATAATCTATACAACAAATGGTCTTAGAATAATAAGATATTCAGATGCAAAAACAAAAAATGAATCTAGACACAGACTTTA
>NW_011888920.1:1925476-1927613 GCF_000151845.1 Pteropus vampyrus
TATAGATTCAAGGACTTCCCAACAAAAATTGAAGTAAGTTATTTTGTAAGTACTGATAAACTGATTCTAAAGTTTATATGGAGAGGCCAAAAGACCCAGAATAGCCAATACAATATTGAAGAACAAAATGGAAAGACTGACACTACCTAACTATAAATCTAGAGTAATCAAGAAAGTCGGTATTGGTGAAACAATAGACAAATAGATCAAAGAAACAGACTAGAGAACCAAGAAATAGACTTCATAAATATAGCCAGCTGATCTTTGACAAAGAAACAAAGGTAATACAGATATACCTCAGAGATATTGTAGGTTCAGTTCCAGACCACTGCAATAACGCAAATATCGCAATAAGGCAAGTCGTAATCTTATGCTAGTGGAGGGTCTTACCTACACCTTGTAAAAAAAGAAAAAAAAGACCTGTGAAACTCAATAAGGCAAAGCGCAATAAGACAAGGTATACTCTTACAATGGAGCAAAGATAATCTATACAACAAATGGTCTTAGAATAATAAGATATTCAGATGCAAAAACAAAAAATGAATCTAGACACAGACTTTACAGTTTTCATAAAAATTAACTCAAAGTAGATCAAAAGGCATAACTGTAAAATGCAAAATTATAAAACTCCTAGAAATAACATAGGAGAAAACCTAGAGGACCTTGGCCAAGGCAATGACTTTTTAAATATAACATCAAGAACTTGCTCCATGAAAGATACATATGATAAACTGGATTTCATTAAAATAAAAACTTCTGGTTTGTGAAAGACAATGTCATAAACTGAGAGAAAATATTTGCAAAAAAAAAATCTGATAAAAGATTGCTATCTGAAATATAAAAAGAACTCTTAAAATTCAGCAATAAGAAAACAAACAAGGTAATTAAAATGTAGGTCAAATACCTGAATAGACATCTCACTAAAGAAGATGTACAGATAGAAAGTGTGCATATGAAAAGATGTTCAACATTATATGTCGTTAGGGAATTGCAAATTAAAATGTTATACCACTACGCACCTGTAAGAATGGCCGACGAAAAATACGGACAACACCAAATGCTGGTGATAATGGTGGAGCAACAAGAACTCTCATTCATTGCTGGTGGAAATGCCAAATGGTGTAGCCACTTTGTAAGACAATTTGACAGTTTCTTACAAAACTGTGCATACTCTTACCATATGACCCAGTAAGAGCATTCTTGGGTATTTACCCAAATGAACTGAAAATGATGTTTACATAGAAACCTGCACATGGATGTTTAGAGCAGCATTATTTATAGCTGCCAAAATGTGGAAGCCACCATTATGTTCTTCAGTCAGAAAATGGATAAATTGTGGTACATTCAGACAATGGAATATTACCCAGCACTAAAAAGAAATGAACTCTCAAGTCATTAAAAAGACATGGAGGAAATCTAAATGCATATCAATAAGTGAAAGATGACACTCTGAAAAGTCTATACCCTGTACAATTTCAATTATATGAGATTCTAGCAAAGGAAGACAGCAAAACAAAGAAGGATTGTCAGAGTTTCAGGAGGAAGGAAGGATGAACAGGCACAACACTGGCAATGAAACTACTCTGTACAATACCGTGGTGGTGGATGCGTGTCATTATATATTTGTCAAAAACCACAGAACATAAAACACAAGAATGAACTCTAATGTAAACTATAGACTTGAGTGGTTATAATGAGCAGGCTCATCAATTATAACAAACGTATGACCCCGGTGCAGGATGTTGATATGGGGGAGGTTATACGTGTGCAAAGACTGGGGTTGTATAAGAATCTCTATTTAATTTTTCTGTGAACCTAAAATTTTCCCAAAATAACAAAGTTCATTAATAAAGAAACTAAACAACAGCAACAAGTAAAAAAAAAAAAAAAACTATTAGCTTTGGTTAGTTTGAGTATGGAAGTGAGGTATAGTGAAAGAACGCTGTTCAAAAAATCAAGCATGGGCTTAATGCATGTCCTCTACCAGTAACTTTCTCTGATCCAGAGTTAAAAATACAGACTCTCTTAGATTTCTTTTCTTTATCTATCTTTTAATCGAAATGCTATCTCACACTTAAGGGTCATTATAAAGGTCAAGTCAAATGCTATGGGTAATAAGGATTAGCTTTAGGGAAAA
>NW_011888920.1:1928783-1930707 GCF_000151845.1 Pteropus vampyrus
GCTGTTCAAAAAATCAAGCATGGGCTTAATGCATGTCCTCTACCAGTAACTTTCTCTGATCCAGAGTTAAAAATACAGACTCTCTTAGATTTCTTTTCTTTATCTATCTTTTAATCGAAATACTATCTCACACTTAAGGGTCATTATAAAGGTCAAGTCAAATGCTATGGGTAATAAGGATTAGCTTTAGGGAAAATAATGGTTTTTAGTTAATGAAGTGCATAATGATTGAGAAACAATTGGCACAGTAAATGTCTCTCAGGGGAAACTAGATCTAACACAGTATCTAACATTATTTGCCCTTAAGTAAGTTATTGAACATCTCAGTCATTGTTCATCTCAGTGTCCTCATATATATAAAATGACAATATTTGTCTAAGTGATCTTACAATTGCTTCTAGCTCCATGATCCTGTGACTTCCCAGAGCTTTTGAATTTCATTAAAATAACCTATCATTATTCCAGTTAAAATTCAGGAATCAACTTAGAGTAATCCCTTTGCCACATAAGCCAGAGTCACCAGATTTCCAGGGTTTAGGCTGTTTTCTGATTTAAGACAAAACATCACCGTCATAGTGTGACAACAGTATATAGCTCATGGCATTAATTGACAAAATGGGAACTCAAGACTTCTAGTGGCAACCTTGGAGCAATAACCTGATATTTGGCCAACAACTGCTTAAAAATATTATCTTCCAAAAATATGTAACTAAAATTCATGAGTAATTACACAAAACAAAAACACCACACACACACACACACACACAATTTTCTTTATTTGAATTTTCTTTCCTAAATATAATTCATTCTTTAGGTATTTACCAGAGGTGATGTTTCCTGATAGTGTATATAGCAGAAGATTGAAAGACAAGAGGATTTTCTACTGCCACTTCTGAGTAACTCCTAAACTTATTCTCTGCCTTTAGGTATCAGGTTTCTCATTTATTCATACATTCCAGAGAAATCTTATTATGGCCTCCTGAGTTGTAGATAGAAATATGAATCAGACAGTTTTTGTCCTCAAAAACTGACAGTCTAGTGAGGATGCTGGGAAAGGTAGGCACACATGAATAACTGCATGATACATGCTATTACAAGGCAGGTGAAAAGTGATACTAGCAAAGAGAGGCAGAACAAGCATCTAATTTTCTCTGAGTGACTAGATTGGGAATTCAAAGAGAAAATATTGCCATTGTGTTGTAAAAAATGAAAACTTGTTACCATTCAGAAAAGTGGGTGGGTTTCCAGACAGAATGAGTGAGTTGGGACATATAATAGTGGCTGCTTTTGTTGAATACTTATTACGTGCCGAGCACTTTTCACAAATGTTTTTTTTTTTCTTTTATTATGATCATGATTATTATTTCCATTTTATTGACCAGTATCATGCGTTTCAGAGAAGGCATGCCACTCAGCCAAAGTCTTATAACCAAAAGTAGGTAAGATTAGATTTGTACCTAGGTACATCTGACTGGCTCCTAGCTTACATATTTCCAAAAACCCCAATGCCTCTCTCTCTACCCAGTGTCAAGTTTCCTTGCAGCTGAAGACTAACCTTTTAAATTTTCAACATGCAGAAACATCACAAAAGTCACAATGCACAGGCTTGGATTACTGCGATTATTGTCGAACACTATACTCTTTCGGTATTGCAATCCTTCATTTATATTGCATCACACTGGGAGCCTGGAGGTTTAGGCTGTTGACTGCATTTTAAATAGACACACAAAAGCTTATATGAAGAGTCTTTTCACTGAATGTCTTTATGGTTATGTGCATATGAGTATCTATTTCTCTCGTTGATTTAGTATTCATCTAGCATCCAGAGTAAGGGTTGTTAAAGCCTTTGTATCTTCCACATGCCATTGTGTGGTATTCAGCTATCTAATGCATAAATGTTTGAGATGTATACAATTGACTTCAC
>NW_011888920.1:1930757-1934871 GCF_000151845.1 Pteropus vampyrus
CACTTCTGAGTAACTCCTAAACTTATTCTCTGCCTTTAGGTATCAGGTTTCTCATTTATTCATACATTCCAGAGAAATCTTATTATGGCCTCCTGAGTTGTAGATAGAAATATGAATCAGACAGTTTTTGTCCTCAAAAACTGACAGTCTAGTGAGGATGCTGGGAAAGGTAGGCACACATGAATAACTGCATGATACATGCTATTACAAGGCAGGTGAAAAGTGATACTAGCAAAGAGAGGCAGAACAAGCATCTAATTTTCTCTGAGTGACTAGATTGGGAATTCAAAGAGAAAATATTGCCATTGTGTTGTAAAAAATGAAAACTTGTTACCATTCAGAAAAGTGGGTGGGTTTCCAGACAGAATGAGTGAGTTGGGACATATAATAGTGGCTGCTTTTGTTGAATACTTATTACGTGCCGAGCACTTTTCACAAATGTTTTTTTTTTTCTTTTATTATGATCATGATTATTATTTCCATTTTATTGACCAGTATCATGCGTTTCAGAGAAGGCATGCCACTCAGCCAAAGTCTTATAACCAAAAGTAGGTAAGATTAGATTTGTACCTAGGTACATCTGACTGGCTCCTAGCTTACATATTTCCAAAAACCCCAATGCCTCTCTCTCTACCCAGTGTCAAGTTTCCTTGCAGCTGAAGACTAACCTTTTAAATTTTCAACATGCAGAAACATCACAAAAGTCACAATGCACAGGCTTGGATTACTGTGATTATTGTCGAACACTATACTCTTTCGGTATTGCAATCCTTCATTTATATTGCATCACACTGGGAGCCTGGAGGTTTAGGCTGTTGACTGCATTTTAAATAGACACACAAAAGCTTATATGAAGAGTCTTTTCACTGAATGTCTTTATGGTTATGTGCATATGAGTATCTATTTCTCTCGTTGATTTAGTATTCATCTAGCATCCAGAGTAAGGGTTGTTAAAGCCTTTGTATCTTCCACATGCCATTGTGTGGTATTCAGCTATCTAATGCATAAATGTTTGAGATGTATACAATTGACTTCACCTCCTGTCTTGTCAAATTGATTACTTTCTAGCATTTTGGTAAACAGTATTCCTCCTGGATTTAGATTTAATTCTAGTTCTGCCATTTAAAAAATGTGTAACCTAAGACAACTAAAGTAGCCTCCAAAAGACTAATCTGTAAATTGGGAATAAGATTCATTTCATTGTACTGTTGTAAGAATTACATAAAACATATCCAGTATGAGTCTCAAAATTTTAATTTGACTATAAAACATAGTTACTACTAATGATTATTATGTGAATAAATGCAATATCTAAAATTAGCCTTCCCTATTAAGATCTGGGTAACTTTCTGTTAACAAAAGTCCAGTTATTCAACGAAATATTTATTAAATGGTTAGCACTGTTAAAATTCAAAACATCATATCATAAAAAAAGCAGTTTTAGTTCTTCAAAGAAACTCGAAATCTAGAGAAGTAAATCTCTTTGTGTCAAACACCACACAAAGCAATTAGAGAATAAGAAAAAGATAAAAAGAAAAACTCTTCAGGCTCTCTGAAATATAAGCTCCATAAAGGTAAGAATTTTTTGCCTATTTGTTCAGATATCTTCCAAGCACAAGGAACAGTATCAAACATTTAAAAGATACACAAAAAAAGTATATATAGGAATTAATAAATTAATCAAGGACCATGTGCCTGCTTAATTTCAGGCTAAACTACAACATGAACCAGAGGGGAAAAAAATTGGATCATTAGGGTAATTCTTAAGAGAATCCTTATGGAGAGGAGAAGTTGAGCCGGGCAGTAAAGAAGGAGTAATATTTAGGGAAAATGTGAAGAGGAGGCATTCAAAACCAGGCCAGGGCAACTCCGGGACTGCCTTTGTTCAGTTGGGTCAAAACAGTAGTACGTTATGTAACAAAAGGGTTTACATCTCTAATTATTTAAGAAAGAAATAGAAGAGGAAAAAAAAGAAAAGGAAAGAGCAGAGCACATTCTGAGTATATATTAAGTGTTTTTTGTTTTGTTTTGTTTTGTTTTGTTTTGTTTTGTTTTGTTTCAGATAATAATGAGACATTGCGAGACCACTGGAGTTTATGAAATGCCTATTAGTTCTGGAATCAGTTTTAGTCCAAATGTTATCTCTTAGAATTTGTGTGATTTTGGACAAGTCCTTTTCCTATGGGTCACCCTTAGCTTCATCTGGAAAATGGGTTCATTACACATATTTTAAGTGATTACTATGGAAATTTATCAAGATAATGCTTTCAAGTACTTAGGAAAAAAACATAGTTTCATAGCACACAACCAGTTCCTAGTGCACAACTGGTAAATGATAGCTCTTATGGTACCTTATAGAGATGTTCTGATGATTTAACAAAACACCACTTTCATACTTTGCATATTAGAAGCACTCCATAGTACATAAATGCATTTGATACCACCTACATAAGACTTAAAGTCACCTTAAAAACTTTTATTTTACAATTAGAAATAATATACTCTAAGTAAGGTCATGTTTTATTTACTTTAAAACTTCCTATAGTTACCCATTCTCTCAATATTCTTAAGTATCTACAATATGCTAAATAATTTCTATAATGCCACACTAAGATGCAAAGACAAAATAGCTAACAATCTAAGTCAAGGATGAAACAGCAAATAATTCAAACACTAGCTAGTATGCAAGATGCTAATGCCTTGTAGCAGTATGTATGTATTAATACGGAAATAAAGAAAAAAAAGAGTAATTCTAAGAGTTCTTAGGGTTTTAACATTTGAACTAAGTCATGAAAAATGAGCAAGAGACAAGCTCTGGCTTCATGGCTGAGTAACCTGTGTAGTTATATAGGACCTTGTATTCAGAAGGACTCTATGCATGATTTAATGTTGTGCCTTCGATGTTTTGAAATTTTTATTTTTTAACTTGTGTTTTGTAAGTGAAGTCTAATAGGACAATGGAGAATGCGTGTGAGCAGAGAAGACATGTATAATATACATGTTCACTGTTTCTCGACACCTCATTCACATATAACATTGGAAATAGCACAAGAACACAAAATTCTTGTGGATCCATGGTTTAAGGAGTTTAAGGAGACTCAAAGGGAGCACAAATTAAACATGTAATATCTATGACTGAGTAAGTGGAGGCACTTACAGCCCCTAGAGACAATATTTTTCATTGTAACTAAGACTTGCTTCCAATTTAGAAAGAAGGCAGTGGAATAATTTGAATGACTAAGGTATCCTATCATATCCTTTCTTAATCATGTTACTTCCTTACATAATTAATCACTTATGCTTAAAATGAAAATAAGGAAAAGAGAGTTTCTCTTCCTTTTTGTTTGTCCTTAGTCATCAGCAAGTTGAAGGTAGAGTATTGGTAGAATGTGTGTGAAATAAAAACAAATGAATTAGAGCAAAAGCAGCAATAAACAAAATGAAAAGACAACCTACAAAATGGAAAAAAAATTGCAAATCATATATTTGATAAGGGGTTAATATCTAAAATATATAAAGAAATTATGCAACTCAATAGCAAAATAAATAAATCATTTTTTTAAATGGGCAAAGGGCATAAACAGACATTTTTTTCTAAGAAGATATACAAATGGCCAACAGGTACACGAAAAAGTGCTCAGCATCAAAAATCATTAGAGAAATGCAAATCACAACCATAATGAGATATCACCTCACATCTGTTAGAATGGCTAACATTAAGAAGACAAGAGATAACAAGCATTGGTGTGGATGTAGAGAAAATGGAACCTTTGTGCACCATTAATGGGAATGTATATTGGTGCAGCCACTGTAGAAAACAGTATGCGGTTTCTCCCAAAAAGTTAAAAATAGAACTACCACATGATCCAACTATTCCACTCTGGGAATATACCCGATGGAAATGAAAACACTATGTCGAAGAGACATCTGCATCTCCGTGTTTATAGCTGCATTATTTACAAAAGCCAAGACATGGAAACAACCTAAATGTCTGTCAAGAGACATGGATAAAAAAGATATGGACTATTATGGAACATTACTCGGTCAGAAAAAGAAAGTAATCTTGCCATTTGTGACAACATGGATGAACCTTGAAGGTTTTATGCCAAAATGA
>NW_011888920.1:1935968-1955657 GCF_000151845.1 Pteropus vampyrus
CCATTTTTGCTCAGGACTCTCCAAGCTATCTAAGAATTAAACTCAATACAGGTAACAGTAAAAGTTTATGACACTCAACTTGAGAAATCTTTCAAGATTCCAACAATTCTTTTGGGAGGAAATATAAGAAATTTGGCCATATTGTCATGGAATTCCTTAAGTACCACTGTTTTAAGAATATTAAAAAAGTGATTGAGCCGATTCACGAGGATTGAGAAAGTAAAGAAGTGCATGACAAGAGCCACATGAGAAAAATGAAGAGTCTGGGAAGAGTTTAAAGCACAATACATGTGCTTTAAACTCCTTTTCTAAAACCAAACCAGCAAACTTGAATTTGTATATGACAGAAGTTATCTCCAGTCATCTATACAATGGTGCACATTGAAATGGGAAATCATGCATGTAGAAATCAGTCAACAGCCATAGCAAGTTAATGATTATTCAACCTTGAGGATTATAAATCAAACCATTTTTGATTAAATAAAACAATTTAATGATGTCAAGACAAAAAGGCATTAGTGCATTTTTAAGATAAATTACAATGGTCTGTCATATATTGAGATGTTAATCGTCAATTCAGAAGTGCTATTGTTTTCATATTCTTCCAAGAAAAGGCAATACATTTTAACCTGATAAAAATATCGATGATTAAATTAAAACTCTCCTCTGAGAAGTAAAACAAAAGATCATCACTACCCAATTGTGTAATGGGTAAAGAATTTGAAAAGTATTTTTCTATATAGTGGGTCTCACCATAGAACCCTATCACAGATATAAATACTCTGTATTAATATATTTTTGGTGATTGAGTAATTTTGATTGAAAGATGTTGATAATGAAACATAAAAAAACAATAGTTAGCATTTACTAAGAGTTTCTTATATGCTAAACACATGCTAAATGTCTAACATGTATAATAGTATTTAATACTCATAAAACTAATTAGGTTTTTACATACTATTATTATATAACATTTGTATAAGAGACTGAAGATAAGAGTGATCGCCCAAATCGGCCTTTTGGCAACAAATTGTCGATTCTCCTCTCCACTGGAACTTTATTTGTTTAAGAATTCTTTAACAGATCAGTTCTATAAATTGCTAAGATATTGAGATAAAAAGAATAAGCTAACATTTAAAACATATGCTATGAAGGGTACAGGGAAGGCTATGAGAGAGTTCTAGAAAAGAAACTTACCTAAAATATCAAGTTTATAGCAAAAATAAAATACTTAAGAGAGGGAGCCCTGAGGACAAAGGGCCAGTGGGAAACCCTACAAATGCAGACAATGGTAAGATTGTCCTTATTCCAGGTTGCAAGCTCAGTTCATTTGTCAGACCTCTCCCCTTGATCAGGGCAAACTGTATGCACTTGCCATAGCATCGTATGTAGGAACGATCGTCAGCCAAAGTAGACCTCAAAAGAAATATAACCCTCTCTCTCTCTACCTCTTTGTTTTATTGTTGATTTCTTGTCAGATAGATATTTGTTTGAAAAAAAAAACTTTAAATAAGCCACATTTCTAAGCTTTATATCTTCTGGGGTTTGTTTCCTGTTTAAAAAAAGCATTTTGCAAAATTATCCAAAAAATGTAAATTATTCTTTTTTTGGCCTAATTTTTTTTAATTTCAGTATTTTTTTCTTCTGGAATTTATTTTGATTTTAGGACAGAGGAATAGGCATTCATCATTAGCTATCTTCTGAAATGTCACAAAATGACTTATTAAATAACCTGTGTTTCCTCACAGATTTTAAGTGCCAATTTTATCATATGCTTAATATTTGTATGATTCTGGATCTATTTCTGGGCAGTCGATTCTGATACATTGGTGATAATCTATTCCAGGCTGGTACATGCTGCTTTTATTATTATAGCTTTATTATTTATTTAAATATCTGGTAAAGCTAGTCCCTAATCTTTAGTCAGAAATATTCTGAAGAAGAAAAGTTATTTTACAAGATTGCTTTTTGCCTTTGAACTCCATAAGCAACTTTCTCTGATTCTTGAAAATCCTGAGACATTTTGTTAAATGATGGTGTTCGTTACATTAAAACTTAAGAAGCTCATCAGCTTAGGTTTTTGTTTATATACATCCTTCTTGTGCAGAAATCACATTACATCTTTGTTTTAAGGTTTTCTTATTCTCTATTTAAATACACACTAAAATATTCCCTCCTCTATGGAAAAGACAGTTTCTTTTACCTGGGATTAAATACATGAAGGCTGGCTAAGGAGACCAGGCATATAGAGAGACATGAAAAACTCCAGTTAAGAAAGAACTCAAGGCTCAGGGAAAAAAATGGCTATCACAGATATAAATACTCTGTATTAATATATTTTTGGTGATTGAGTAATTTTGATTGAAAGATGTTGATAATGAAACATAAAAAAACAATAGTTAGCATTTACTAAGAGTTTCTTATATGCTAAACACATGCTAAATGTCTAACATGTATAATAGTATTTAATACTCATAAAACTAATTAGGTTTTTACATACTATTATTATATAACATTTGTATAAGAGACTGAAGATAAGAGAGATCGCCCAAATCGGCCTTTTGGCAACAAATTGTCGATTCTCCTCTCCACTGGAACTTTATTTGTTTAAGAATTCTTTAACAGATCAGTTCTATAAATTGCTAAGATATTGAGATAAAAAGAATAAGCTAACATTTAAAACATATGCTATGAAGGGTACAGAGAAGGCTATGAGAGAGTTCTAGAAAAGAAACTTACCTAAAATATCAAGTTTATAGCAAAAATAAAATACTTAAGAGAGGGAGCCCTGAGGACAAAGGGCCAGTGGGAAACCCTACAAATGCAGACAATGGTAAGATTGCCCTTACTCCAGGTTGCACGCTCAGTTCATTTGTCAGACCTCTCCCCTTGATCAGGGCAAACTGTATGCACTTGCCATAGCATCGTATGTAGGAACGATCGTCAGCCAAAGTAGGCCTCAAAAGAAATATAACCCTCTTTCTCTCTACCTCTTTGTTTTACTGTTGATTTCTTGTCAGATAGATATTTGTTTGAAAAAAAAAACTTTAAATAAGCCACATTTCTAAGCTTTATATCTTCTGGGGTTTGTTTCCTGTTTAAAAAAAGCATTTTGCAAAATTATCCAAAAAATGTAAATTATTCTTTTTTTGGCCTAATTTTTTTTAATTTCAGTATTTTTTTCTTCTGGAATTTATTTTGATTTTAGGACAGAGGAATAGGCATTCATCATTAGTTATCTTCTGAAATGTCACAAAATGACTTATTAAATAACCTGTGTTTCCTCACAGATTTTAAGTGCCAATTTTATCATATGCTTAATATTTGTATGATTCTGGATCTATTTCTGGGCAGTCGATTCTGATACATTGGTGATAATCTATTCCAGGCTGGTACATGCTGCTTTTATTATTATAGCTTTATTATTTATTTAAATATCTGGTAAAGCTAGTCCCTAATCTTTAGTCAGAAATATTCTGAAGAAGAAAAGTTATTTTACAAGATTGCTTTTTGCCTTTGAACTCCATAAGCAACTTTCTCTGATTCTTGAAAATCCTGAGACATTTTGTTAAATGATGGTGTTCGTTACATTAAAACTTAAGAAGCTCATCAGCTTAGGTTTTTGTTTATATACATCCTTCTTGTGCAGAAATCACATTACATCTTTGTTTTAAGGTTTTCTTATTCTCTATTTAAATACACACTAAAATATTCCCTCCTCTATGGAAAAGACAGTTTCTTTTACCTGGGATTAAATACATGAAGGCTGGCTAAGGAGACCAGGCATATAGAGAGACATGAAAAACTCCAGTTAAGAAAGAACTCAAGGCTCAGGGAAAAAAATGGTGCAGATGACAGAGACTTCGTTCATTCTCTCTTGTGACCACATCACAGTTGTGATGGAAACACGGGGAAAACAACAAGCAGAGTTGCCTGAACTCTAGATGAACAACTATGAAGAGAAATAAGAAATTACCCTGCAACAGTTGAAGATAGGAGTGGATGAAGACGTGAGGCTGTACAGTCCCAAACAGCTGAATGGGACGGAGACTGCAGCAGTGGCAACCAGTTGCTGCATATGCCTCTTAAAGGTGCCATGTCTTTCATAGCGATGGACCTGCTCGCTTTGAGCACCAGCTCTGGGTCGGCTGCTAGCGGAGCACCAGGGACTTACAGGGGCACACTGAGCAAGGTCCAGAGGCAAGGCTTTCTCCTGGGCGGAAGTGCCAGCAGTATCCATTGTTCCTCTTTTGAGCCCTCCCCACTCCCAGTATGTGGACTTAGCATTGCCATCAGCTGAGATGTCATCAAACTGTATAACAGAGGTCGCTCTGCCCGGAGGATTCCCTGAAACTCTACCTCTCCCAACTGCAGCCCTACCCAAACCACATCCAGTGGTATCCTCAGTTGAGTCCAGTGCTCCTTGCTGAGCCAATTCCAAGACCCACACTGTTGGCAGCTGGCCTCGGTTTCTGAAGTGGACTGGTGCGGCAACTATAAGCACAGCATCTATGGATTGCTTGCTGAATCTTAATAGGTGGCCTTAGAGGGGAACAGGTTGGGGCTAGACTTGGCCTGCAGCTGAATCCTTCTCAGGGCTGTGCCACTGGACACCTACTACATAAAGACACACTAATAAGACTGGGAGACTTAGGATCTTTGCTTAGTACATAGAAACAGACATGGAAAGGCAGCCAAAATGGGAAAACAAAGAAGCAGAAACCATAAGAGAGAACAGAACAGAAATTCAGGAATAATGGAGTCAAGAAATCTACGGATCTTTATAACCAGTTCAAAACACTGGTTATAAAGATGCTCAATGAACTTATGGGAAGTGTAGATGAATTCAGTGAGAAGTTTAACAAAGAGATAAAAACATAAAAATGGAAATGGAAATTATAAAAGGGAACCAGTTAGAAATTTAGAACATATTATCTGAGATGAAGAGTATATTAGAGGGACTCAACAATCTTTCCTTTTTCCTTTCTTCCATTCAAAAACAGAATACAGTCAGTTGGACCATGGTGGACCCATGGCTCATGCTGGCCCAGTCAGTATTCCTTCCTAGGGATTCTGAGTTTAAAATGGAGAGAAAACCAGTCTCTCTGGGTGATTTTATGTGAAAAACATGATCTCACAAGCTTGGAAACCTCTTTATACCTGTCATGTGAAGTAACGAGTAGTGCATGCTGATTTACTCATAGAGAGAAGTCAGGCAAGAACAGAAGGGACTTGGGAAGCAGTGAGGAGAACTAAGGTAGCTTTCGAAGTCCCAATCTCAATAACTTTTTGAGGCTTAGCTAAACTGATCTTGTGCTCAATGAGACATACCTGAGTGTTTTCACTAAGCCCCCCTCCTCTTTCGTTTGGCTTAAACTAGCTATGATTTGCAATCAAAAGATCTCCAGGTAAACCCAGATAGTGGCTACATTAACAGTGTTTCAGACCCGGGTACAAATCTCAAACCTATGTTTCGGGCAAATTGCCTAACTTCTCTAATCATTGAGTGTCTTCAACAATAGAGCTTGGATTTAAAACCTATCTTAAAAATTATGAAGAGGGTTGTAGACTAATTTCGTGTGCTCAAATAGGCTCCTACCAATTTTTAAGAGCCAAATGTTAAATATTCAAAAATTATACCACATGGTTGTTAATCCTGTTAATAGTTTGAAATTAGCCACGCTAGAGTATTTACACCACAAAAATTGGCACATGTTATTTTAAAAACTGCCTTTTTTTTTTTTTTTTTTTAGGCCATTTACCAGCACACCACTAATTATAATAATGGTTGTAAAGTGCTTAGCATACTGTCTGGCTCATCAAAAGCAAGCAATAAAATGTTTTTACTATTATTAGAAAATTATACCGTGTATTCTACATCAATGAGCCTAAAACCATCTAACAGTTTATATTACTAAAACATATACCAAGTGTCATTAGCAAATAGGGAAACCATGTTCATAGTAGTTTATTCAAACTGCAAAGAAGGGCATTGCTTTAGGTCTTCCAAGAATGAGACACCAAGAGAAATTAAATAGTCAAGGACTCTCTTAGGGGAAAGATCTATTGAAGAAAACGAACAAGAAGACTTGGAGAGCCATCAGACTGTGATGCAAGTGGACCTGAGTGAAGGAGAAAGAGAGAAGAAAATGAATGGAAGCCAGCTAGATTGCCAGATCTTGCAAGAAAGGTTTGGCAAAACCACTGAGGGATCCTCAAGGCAAAGCCCTGCTTCTCCCTAGGTGGGTTGGCCTTAGTGTCCCGGCAGCGGTGGTCATTGGCCGGGAGCAGCCCACGGAGGAATGGTCTCAAAATCAATGCAGGACCAATTTCCAAGCTCAGCAGCTGTGGGACCTTTGCTCACAGACTCCCCCTGCTGTTGGAGGTCGGCCAGGCACATTCTTCCAACTGCCGCAGAAGTAACTACATTTCATTTATGTTAGCTTTGATGATCCTGCATTTGTTCTCGACTTTATTGTGCTTAAAAATCAACAATAGTAGATTAACCAACAATTAAAATACATATTCTTGGGTCCCTGACCATGAATGTATTTTTAAAATGAACCTCAAGTAATTCTGCTATAGTGGAATAATGTAAAACCACATTTGTAGAGGATTTTTTTTCCCTTAAAATTATAAGGTAATATTAATCACCTTACCCTTTGGGGAGTATACTGTATATACCTGCAAAATAATAAGACTGATTGTTGGGATTAATACAGGGAAACAAAACAACAATAAAACCTGGCTCATTATTTGGAGTCATTGTATCCTTACTGCCTGAGTGTGTTTTCCATCTGTGTCTCATCACATTTATTCTAACCTAGTTTTCATTGCGTGTACAAGGACAGTGCTCCCGGTGAGTTAGTTTCATTTTTAAATGGCTTCTTTCTTTTCAGTGATTATGCTTTCGCTATTTTTATTGTTTTGATACCATTTATTTTGCCCACATCTTGTGTTTCTCTCTTCTATTTTCAAAGCCGCCTTCTAATCCAATTGTTTACCCCCCCCAAAAAAAAGATTCTTGCAATTATTCCATTAGTGGTCTTCCAATTTTCAAGATTTTTGTTCCCTCTAGTTCATCTCACAGAAGAGCTTTTTTAATATCCAAACTGTATTACTGAAATCTCCTACTCAATATCTTTGCCGGTTAAACTAACTCTACACTGTCATTTAGTCCCTTGTATTGTACTTAGCATATATAGTTCTACATTTCCTAATGTGGGTCTTCTAAAAAAACTATATAATAATGATTACTATGATCTTTGGTAAAATAAATTTGAGAAATAATGGTTGGAACAAAAGCTAACAGACTAGTTTACTTAAAGCTTCAGCCCTGTAATATGCTAAAGTGTAAGTGAATTTTTAGGAGGGATATACAATATGACATGTTTCAAGACTGGTGGTCTGCAAAAAACATTTCTGTGAAAATTCACCTGATTTTATTTTCTGCCATTTGAAGGCACTAATGCCTTCAAATATACCTCCTCTGCACACTCGGGTTCATTATTGTGTCTATATCTTTGCTAGGTGCTTCCCTCATCCCAATTCAAGTATTTTATTTTATTTTTTGATATAAGATTGACCTTGATACAGGAGGTAATGTAAAGTTTGTGATACACCAAAGACTCAGATAGGCTTTCTCCTCTTTATATTGCTGGGATCAGTAACTTTGAAAAAACTTTTGAAAATTGCAGCCAGCAATGACATGGACTTTATTCTTTGATCATTTTATTTATAGTCAATGAATCTTGCCTCTCGATTGTATTACATTTAATATTTTTCTAATTGATTCACTTGGTTAATTCTTGCCTCCCCTAGAACACTATGTACATTTCAAAAGCAGTTTCATAATTTATTTATGTTCTCTCTAGCACTCAGCAGAATGTAATGTGCTATTTGTGAGTGGAGTTTACCGAATTGAAAAGGATTGGTGGGAGGAGGGTCTGGAAAGATGCAAGAATCAGAAATATAAGCAGAGGGACTCAGAAGTCGAGAATGTAGGATGCAGTGTCTAGCTAAGCAGAAAGCAGAACTGCAACAGAATGATGAGTCCACAGTGCACAATGGATCACATGAATGTCTCTTTAATGTTGCTACTTGGCCAGCTTCACTTTGCATTGAATCGTGAAGTCTTTTACTGTTCGCAGACATTTGCTAATTGCAACATTTGGAAAATAAGCTTTTCTCTATAATAGCCAAAATATTTCAAGCCAATGAAGCCCACTAAAGCCTATCACAACTTAATTCATCTCAGACTGACAACCTCTGTTTGGGTTTTTAATATAAGATAAAAGGCACACTCTCCCTTCATTTATAATAGTTGTGAAATATTGCCTCCAGATTTGTGTGGGGGCTAGAGGGAGAATATTAAGTTAAAGTAAAAGAGTTTTTAGATTGAAAAGTTACTTGTGAGAGAAAACGGCTAACACATACTTGACAATGTATTTCTTTTGAAAATGGAAATTTGAAATCATTACAACTTCAATGTGTTATCCCCATAATAACCCAGCTGATAGCACCAGCATCTATGTGATAAAAGCTTCCAAGAAAAGTGAAGCAAAAGTCACTTAGAGTGACCTGTTAAGTGAGGAACTCTAAGACTGACAGTTATAAAAACAGTGAAGGGTCAATTTTGTGCACTTTGACTCATTTGACTCAAGAGGCTTTACTAAGGACTTAGAGACTGTTAGATAACCTTCAAAAGATTTTTTTTTCTTTTCTTTTTTTTTTCCTAAATAGTGACACTGGAATTGTTAATTAGAAGAGATTATCTGGAATAAACTCACATAAACTCTAAGTAAGATATTATGGATGGAATGAGGTTAATAATATAGTATTTGACAGGAGCAAGAGACTGATTTCTAGCTTCTATCTTCTACGTTTCACCCATTTCCTAAATATAGTAATATCCATCCACTGGGTACAATTGATGGTGGAAGAGAGAAGTAATAAATCAGGACATGGAGACCAGCCACAGTTGATGGGGGCTGTAGCTTCTCATGCTAACCTATTGGTTTTACTCACCAAGAAGGTCTCTAATGAACTGGGATAAACTATTTGGAGAACTCCTTTTGCATAAACTGGAAATAGTTAGAGCCAGTAATAAAACTGCATTGAAAGGTCATTCTTCCCTAGGATTGCACCCAAATTTTGAATCTCATACCTTTTATAGTGAGGACAGGCTTGTCATGATCCAGTAGCAAGTTGGAGGAGAAGAAAATGCTAGTGGTAGAGCTTTTGTTTTTCAACACAGCCTTATGTATGTATGTTCTTTTTGGTAAAGCTCTACTTCTAGAAACTGAGACCACGTCAAAAATTTTGATATTTGATCAATGGATGAGAGAACTCCAAGCAGTGCTGTGAAGTCCTTTGCTCTGGACCTCTCCTTTTAAATGAAATAAGAGCAGCACTGGTCTTCCTTTCTATAGAAAATAACATTGCATAAAAATGAAATGTGATTTTATTGAAAATTTTTTACAACCATCCAGTTATTTCTTTATAAAAATCTTGTAAACAATTGAAGCAAATTATAGTAGCTTAAATGTACACTTTCCCACCATATCTTTGTCCTTAAAAAGTAGTCATGTGTATGAAGTTCTAAGACAGTCTATGGTGTTCTACTGAATACAAATGTTTTTCTTTATAGAGTAATAGAGAGACAGAAAGAGCAAGCTCCTATACACAGAAGGTAGAAAAAATACCTGGGGGAATGAACTGTCATAAGTTTAATCAGTATCTTAAACATTATGAGATATAGGTAAAATAAAATCTTTGAATAAGTATCAGACCATAATTGAAGTCCCCCTTTAGCTCTTTCTGATTCACATAAATAAAGTACCGAGAGGTCTGGATGTCACCAAAGATGAGCCCAAGGGTCTTTCCGTTACACTATGACCTTAAAAGTATTGTGTGTGGCTTGAGGAAGGAGGGTGGACATTTATGCCTCATAATCTCCTGAAAGATAACCAAACCTGTTAAAAAAAACTACATAGAATCAATCTCTTTTTCCTGTGGACCCTCCATAATGCCTCTCAAAGTGCCAGGCTCAATTCGTTCAATTCTCAAAAGAATTTTGAGGCTGACTTCATCTTTAAACAAAACTGTACTACTTCAACCTACACAGAAATTGTCCCTCAGATCTCTGGCACTTTTGGAAGCATGCAAGACTTCAGACTTGTTCTAATATATGTAATGATAATAATAACTAACATTTATGGTTCACTTACTATGTATCAAGCTCTTTACATATTAAAATGATTTAAGTCTCATGACAATAGAGTGAAGTGAATATCATGATAATTCTTATATTCCATTTGAAAAAAGTGGTCAAAGAACTTGTAAAAGTTGGTCAAGTTCACATTGCTAGGCAGAGAAAAAAGCAGAATTTGCACCCACTGTGTGTTCTTTCTCTTAAGCATACAATATACTGCCTCAAAAATGGTGCAAACCATGGCAAAGCAATGGGCCAATAACTTTTGGATGCTGTTCACAAGAGGGCACAACTCTCAAGGAGGCTATGGCAGTAATGGTTACAGGGGTCACTGACCTCTGCTCTATTATACACGTGGAGAAACAATACATGAACAATTTGCTAAAGCAGAGTTTTCCCTTGGAAGAGTGATAGGAGATACATTTCAAGAAATAGGTAGAGGTCATAGTCTAGACATGTTTATGTCATGCTGAAGTGTTTGAAATTTATCTTGTACATCATGATAAATAATTAAATACAGATTCTATACAGTGGTAGATGCAATTTGGATCAGAAGATAAATCTCTGTTGAGAAAATTTCTGAGGGAAACTGAAGGTGAGAAGAACTAGTTTGAAGGTTGTCAATATAAATCAGAGATTAAGTAATGAGAGTCTAAATTGCAGTTGTTAGGAGAGAAACGGAAAAGAGGTAACAGTTGTGTGAGCTTTCACAAAGGAAACTTGATTATTTCTACAAATCAATGACTCATAAACTATACCCGATTCTCACATTATTTAAAGGTCAAGTAATTAATGGTGCTATTTGTAACACAACTTTTGGAATACAGCTGTGAAAATCCAGGTGAGGTCACTCACTCTTCTCACCTTAATCAATTCCTGATTTGAAGTCTGCTCTATCCACTAGCTGTGCTAACCTCCCTAAGAACCCCTCTCAGATCTGTGGTTAAATCATTCTAAAAGAGTTAAGCCAAGAGTGATGAAAAATGTCATGTGTAAATCTCTGAAAGACCTTTATCCCTCTTCTCTAGGTGTATAATATTTTTTATAAAGCCGTGAGAAAAACAATGTGAAGGATACCTTCGTATGTATCTGAAGAATATATTAAAGCACATTAATTTAGTTCTTGAGGGGGCGTTTTTCCTAAAGGATCAGTCAGAGTTAGTTCATGTCTGTGTTCAGTAAACCTGAATGTATGCTGACCTCACTCAGGACACATCAATTCCTTCTACAGCCTGGGGCTATTGTCTCTATGTACTATTGCCTCCTAGCCAAGCCCAGGAATGGGATATCTGCCAAGGGTCATCTTCTTCACTTGCTTCCAGATGTTTTCCTTCTATCTCTGTGTTGGTATCTGGAAAGGCCAACACTTTGGTCTGAACCAATGTTGACTGCTGTAGTCATTGATATAAAACCCATCTGGCCTTTGCCACTATCACTGATACATACCTGTCTCTCACATTCCTTCCTGTTCCTTGAACTTTCACAATACCAAACTCTTTTATAGGGCTGCTAGTTTTTTCCTACTTTGGGCATGATGGTTGGGCAATGGTTCTAATATTGCCAACCTAATATCTATTAATAAGTCTGTTCTTACAACAAATTACCTTCCTTTTAATATGAATCATGAAAGCGTGATCCTGCTACTGCTTAGCTTTCTAGTGCCATCTAGTTACAATGAAATGCTTCCAATTCTGATAAGTCCCAATGGTTTTGCTCACCTCTGCAATTTATCATGTAAATTGTTTTCTCCTCTTTCATTCTCTCTGTTTCCTTAACTGCTATGGTTTATCATGTCTTAATGTAGATATTGCCTCCTCTGATAATGTATCCCTGACCACGAAGACTTTGATTCCTATCCTTCTTCTGAACTTTCATGGCAATTTGAATTTATAGAAAATATAGAGCTTTAAAATTTGGAATCTCACAACCTGAGTTCAAACTTATATATTGCCACTCACTAGCTATGGAAAGTTGAAAAGTTACTTTATCTATCTCTGATTTGTCTTCTGTGAATTTGGAAGAATAATCCCTACATCATAGATTTATGGCAAAGGTTGATTGGAATATAGATATAAAAACTATGTAAAGTTCCTGGAACTGTAATTTTTAAGTGGCATTCTGTCACTCTCTTTTTAATGGATATAGGCATCCCTAGTGTGGTCTGGCAATAAACCTCAGGTCCTAGTACAGCCTCTCTGCTGAATCAAACTCATCAGTGCTGAAGCATATATAGTCCAAATCCTTCTGAGAGATGTTTAACTAGAAGTAAATTGAAAAGTCTCTGCATTTAAACATCTCTGATTGCTCAAGTTCTCAGCTCCAGAGTGGGAAACTGTCGACACAGCCCAAACATATTCAGAGACTAGATGTCATAACTTTTACGGGGGGTATGAAGGAATTTGCTTATGCCCCTTCACCAACTGCTTTATTTTATATCCCCACAATGTTGTGTTTTATCATAATAGGACTTCTCATCATTCACCAGTTCTGGAACGCAGAGGGCACATGAGCTAATTATCTGGAATGTGTAGATATGACTTCCACTAGCTTTTTGCCTCCAAGAAGGCAGAAACTCAGTTCTTGAGTAGTCCTGGTAGCATGTAATTTGTATGTAGTTGCCTACAGAATTCATCTCCCTTGATTTTTATGTCTAACCAACCACCGAGAGGCTGAGTTATTTCCAAATTTTATTTCCAATGAAAATTGAGCTAAAATAAGTTATTGCCCTTTAGCAAAAGGTTATTCTTTTTAGCAGAAGGTTCTTCTAACATCATTATATGGATGTTTTCTTTGCTACCAGAAGAGCAGATAAAATCGTTTGATGTTGGGAAGGTATTTGCTTTTCCTCAGGAAGTAAGGAAATAAATTTCTCCTATAGCTGATTAGAAAACATTTAAAATCAAGTTTGACATAAATTAGTAAATATTAGTAAAAGAAACCCAGCAATATATTTGAAACACAACCAATTTGTTGTGACAAACTTTTTAGGGATGCTTTAAATATAAGCTTAGTATTCACTCTTAGGAATCTAAGCAGCAAATAAACATCCATTGTCTCAGCCTTAGAAATAAAATATTCCTCAGATTTCTTGATGCAACAAGCCTAGTCTGAATTCACCTCAATAAAAGAAAAATTTATTCTCCTGTAGCCCATTCTGAGAAATTTAGTTTAACAAAATAGATTGGATCTCATTTCTGTTCTAACAACTAACACAAGGCGACAGGACTGACATCATATTCAAAGGTCATTTGTAGTTAAATGCTTCCAACATTTCTCTTTACGTGATAATCTTTTGATGGGTATATTATGAGGTTTTAGCATTTAGTCTTTTTAAACAGAGATGTGATGTTGTTATTTTGAAAATCTGATAATAAGAAATGTTACCGAAATATTGAAGGTATCTTGACAATGAGTAGAGGCTCTCCTGGTATCTCACTCTGTAGCCTCACTGCATTCTATATGGCTTAATTGCCTGGCCATATATATTGGTCGCATTAAATCTTAGGGATCTGTTATAATACTCCATATTTCATGTATTTTCTTAATAAAACAACAAAACCTCAGTGCACAATAATATTAAAGACTATAAACTAATTACTAAAAAGATAATATCACAGCCAGTTCTTTTTCTACTTTACTAAAATAAGAAAGAAATCAAATGATTTGGGCTTGAAAGAGGTAAATTAAACACAAAAAAAGGTCTTCTCTGATTATGTGGGTTGATTAGTAGAAACTAGGACAGGAACGAAAGCAGCCTGAGACCCACTCCTATAACGACCTGTGTACTATTTAAAGTTGGAAATATAAATTAGATGGTCACTTCATGCCTTTTTCGATTTTATAAGTTTACAACAAAATATTCATTATTCCCATTAATTCTTCAAATACAGGAAATGATTGGGCCATGACATTCTCTCTGCCTAAAAATTTGACTTTTTAAAAACTAAGCCATCTATATTATCCGATCTCCACCACTATGATTTGCCAACCCACCATTTGTGACCAGAATGGTTTTATATTGAACACCATAATTATTTCAAAATAGAAACAAGGGATAACAAATAAATGTTTTTTTTCTACAGAGAGCCCTCCTTAAGCTAAATGGTAAAAGCCTCTCTCTGTAGCATCCCTATATCTTTTTCTAACATGACCTCTTTCTTCTCTTTACTGCCTACTTGCAACCATCCTAAGGGCTCCATCACCAATATGCACTAAAACACTGATTCCAGTTACAATCTCTGAAAAGCCTGAGATCTCTCCTGATTTCATTTTCCGTGTGGGAAAACAAAAACGAAACCATCTTATCTTCTTGGACCCAAACCTCTGAGAATGTTGCTCTAAAATAATGTATCTAATAATACACTTTTAGTAATTATGACTAAAGTAAAAGTTCACTGAACTCTGGTATGTGAGCTGGTGCTAGCGTCCTCGGAGAGCCACCTATGTATGCATATTAAGGACACTTGGCTTTACCCCCGAGAACTGGCTTCCATAGAGGGTCTGAAAGTAGCAGGTCTCAGGAGAGACCTAATTACAGAGTTTTCTCATCTGTTAGACCAGCAATTCCAAACTGAACTCTTAAACTCTTTATCACCAAAATCCAATAGAATATCCTGCTCACAGTCACCCATTTTTCTATTGTGTTATTTTTTAATTGATTTGTGTGGACATTCTGTATACAAACCACAGTTTGCTACAGATGTTTCAAATATCTTCTAATCTGACCCTTATTTTTAAACTTTATTCTGTTGTATAAAATCTTTTGATTTAGATTTTATTTTATTTGTGATTTTAATATCATGTTTAAAAAATACTTTTTGATACTCAGGTCATTAAAAAAGTTTTATGTTTTCTACTAGACCTTCATTTCTCCAAATCTGGAGAGATATTGTAACTCTAATGTTTGATGAATATAAGTTGCAAGGGGTAACTGTAGGATAACATTTCTAAAAATGTTTAAAAGGCTTTAGGCAGATACTCAGTAAAAATATTAAAATATAGTCAAGAAGGTACAATCAAAACCATGATTGTGGTTGATTCTGAAGCAGTAGAGAGAAGATGGCACAAAGAGTAATGTCACATTATTTCATTGATTTCATTAAAAATTATTAATTAAAGAAAACATGACAATATAATAACATTTTCTAATTCTAGATAGTGGATAACAGATGTTTATTATATTCTCTGAATTTTTCTATAATAAATTCTTATTTAAATGGTGAAACAAATATTTATGAGATCTGTCTTATTTAACCCTGAGTTACATTCACATTGTGCCTGTAATGTAATAAAGAACAAGCTCAGAGGAGCTTATATTCTAGCAAAAATCATAGCAATAACAACAATAGCAATGGCTATGACTATTTATTAACATTTACTATTTAACAAATCTCAAATATTTTCCATGCATCATACTATTTATTCTAATAGTGAGATAAATGTTATTATTATATATGAAATTTTATAGATAATAAATTCCAGAATGAGAAAAATCAAATAGTTCAGTGTCACAAAACTAGTGATTCTGTAAGAATTTGAAAATTGGACCAAATGAACTTGCTTTAAATTTCAGTGTAAATGACAGAAATTCTAAAAATTGCCCCTGAAATGTTACACCTTAATCTTGAGAACCTGTGCATTTGATGACTATCACTGCTGTGATTATGTTGTATTATATGGCACAACAGACTTTAACATGGGGAGAGTATCTGGACGGACCTAACCTAATCACATGAGTCTCTATAAAAACAGAAAGTTTTCCTCAGCTGGTGGCAGGGAGAGAGATTAGAAGACTGAGGAGAACTTAATGTGTTGTCACTAGTTCGAAGGTAGAGGGGGCCACATGAGAAGGAATGAGGAGGGTGACCTCTAAGAGCAGAAAGTAACCCCCAGATGATAGCCAAAAGGAGCAAGGACCTTAGATCTGAACCCACAAAGAAATAGATTGTGAATTTAAAAACAAATTTTTTCCTCAAATCTCCAGATAGGAGCCCAGCCTGGCTGTCCCATGATGTGGGACATAATCAAAGAATGCAGTCAAGTCTACATGGACTTGTAATTTATAGAACTATAAGACATTAATAACTATTGTTTTAAGCTGCTAAGTTTGTGGAAACTTGTTATAGTAAAAATAAAATATAGAGTCTGTGTCTGCAACTACCATGTGATGCTGTCCCCTTATACATGTAACCCCCCAAAATCTGTCCCTTAGTTTTCAAATTAAACTTCGAAAATTATACCTACTATCATTGCTAATTCAAATACTGCTATCTACGACTATGACTACTACAATGAAGACTGCTACTACTACTAAAAACAATAATAATAATTTCATATGTAAGCTTACCATGTGTCAGGAGCTAGACAAGCCCCAATTATAAACATTATGATTTAATAAGTCTGAACAGAAGTAGAAATCTGCATGTTTAGACAATTCCTAAGATAATCATCAAGATTAAGAAACAAATGAGTTTTGTACTATTATAGGTTGAATCGTGCCCCAGCAAAATTCATATGTTGAAGCCCTAACCTGCAGCACCACAAAACGTGACTGTATCTGGAGATGGGACATTTAAAGAGGTAATTAAATTTCAGTTAGGTCATTGGGGTAGGCCGTCATTCAATATGATAATGTCCTTATAAGAAGAGGGAATTTGGACACATAGAAAACCCCCAGGGATGCACATGCACAAAGAAAAGACCAGGGCAAGAGGCAAGCCAAGGAGAGAGGCCTCAGAAGAAACAAACTGTGAATACTTGATCTTGGACTTCAAGCATCCAAAGCTGAGAGAAAATAAAAGTTATATTGTTTAAACCAAGAGTTCCCAACCTTTTTGGCACCAGACACCTGTGATCCTATGAGAATCTAATGCCTGGTGATCTGAGGTGGAGCTGATGAAGCTTTGATGAAGCTTTGCTAGCTTGCCCGCCTCTCACCTCCTGCTGTGAGGCCTGGTTCCTAACAGGCCACAGACCAGTACTGATCTGCGGCCTGGGGGTTGGGGATCCCTGGTTGAAACCATCCAGTCTCTTGTATTTTGTTTTAGGTGTCCTAGCAAATCAATACAGTTACCATTTATTAATTTTTATTGGGATTTTTGGGGTCCTTATTTTATATTGGAAGTAGTGGAAAGTCAGAAATTTTCAGTAATTTCCTAAGATTGCACATCTAGGTATTAGTATTAAAGCTTGGATTCATATTTAGTTTGTTTTGCTTTCAGAATCCAAGCACCATTATCTCTCTCTTCTTCGTCATGATATAAAATTCCTACTGCTAAAGCATTGATTGTAATTTATGCAGATAAATCAAAATGTCATGTACCACCACCCTCCAAAACTACACAGAAAACGTATTTATAAAAATCTTTTGAGTATTTGAACATCTCATAGAACTTAGTAAGTTGTTAAATAAATTCTCATTAATTTCTTAGATGTATATACATTTCTATTTTTTTTTTTAAATTCAAGAGCAAAATTTAATTGTGACATTTCCAAGACTGATAAACACAGAAAGGCAGTATTTTATGCATTAACTAGATGAAACATAACAAATTCCCTTGAGTCGTTTTATATTTGAAATATACTCTAGTCATGCTTTACATGAAATAATTAAAATGGGGTGGAAACTATATAAATCAGAATGATTTTCTTCTAAAATAGTCAATTAATGTCAAAAATGTAGTGTTGAGTTATATAACTTGGAAAAGAAGTTAAGATAGCTAAAGGAAAATCATGTTTATGAGATGAGAACTTCATTTTTAAATTTTTAGAAATTATTTGAAAGAGACAGTTTGAAAAACTCCATGTCTACAATTCCATTTTATTATGATATTCTACATTTCATTAGAAAAGTTTTCTTTAGGTTTACTATTATATTCAACTAAAATTTTACTTTTGATTATATTAAAAGTATTATAACTGCATTATTAACATAAATAACAAAATTTTTCATATTATAAGTAAAAATCCAAGTCTTTTATTCAGCCAGCATTTAACACACTAATTATAGACAATATATTACCATTATTCAGAGCTTATGTTCAAGATCTATAATGAGACCCCTGAAACAAGTAATGACAAATATGAAAACCTGAGATCAAAGATGAGTAACAGAAAACATAAGTCAAGAGGGAAAAACAGGATTTTAGAAGCAAATTGCTAAAAAGGAAATGCTTTAAAATTTCCTTAACAGGTAAATTGAAGAGAGTAAAAATGGACCTCATTTCATGTAAAAAAAAAAAAAATAGCAATATTCGATCCTTGCTAATGCAATCAAAATGGTTCGTTTAGAAAAAATCTGCTGCTTATTTTAAGAAATAGACTCATGATATCACCAACTATTAAACATGAGATTGTTATGAGGTCAGTTTTTAAATGCAGTCTGTTTACATAAGACAGTCAGGTACATTGCCTTTTTAACATTAAATATAGCTAAATTTGACTTTAGGGGTTTTTTGTCTATTACATATGATTAAATAATATGATGACTAAAATATATATTCTAGCTAAGATCAAGATGAGCTCATTACTGTCTAATGCCTGAAATGTGCCTCTGTTTGCAAACTGAAATCAGCATTTCAAAAATTAAAAGTAGTAATATTTGAAACAGCTTTTAAAATACATGTAAAATTCACCACGAAGAAAATAAAAAGATATTACACAGTTTTCCTCAATTATAAGCTGCCACAAAAATTATATTATTTGGATGAAAATGTCTATTTTATTTCTTCCCACTCTGCCTACTATATTCCATTTTCAGCTTCATTGAATCACTTTATCTAAGACATAAGCATCTTTTGGAATCAAATCAAGTCCATTAAAAATAAATAAGGAAACTTCAGACACAATACAATCATGAAATACTAAAAATTAGGTGAATGTATCAGTCAGGATTTACTTGGAGATGTAGAATATAATGAATATTAAGGGAATGAGTGGTTTATTATAGGAAACAGAAGACTAAAAGGGAGAGTTGGAGGATCAGCAATTACTAACCAGTCTGCTATAAGAATGAGTGCAGATGGTTAAACTGGAGCTTGCAGGTAAACGTGAGAAATCAATCATGTTGAGCCATCCATAGAAGTAGCAGGGACGATGTGGCAAGATCTAAAGGAAACTATTGTCTCAGTGTAAGTTGAGATAGCTCTGTGTGGAGTATCCTGTATGGTGGCCCTGAAGCCGCTATTGGTCAGTAGGGCTAGCAATAAGGAAGACAAGCTGAAAGCAGAGCAAAGGAAAATGAAGATAAGCTGAGATGGGACCCTCTGTATCTGTCAATCATTGTATCCAACCACAATGATGTTCCGAGATTTTACTAACTTTATTGTATCTCACAAGCATACAGTAAAGGGGATTTTGGAAAATGTAATTCTGAGCCTTAATTAAGTTGAGACAGCAAGATTCCTCACAGAAAAGGAAAAGATGGTGGCTCGGTTAGAGATATCCTAACATATGGTCAAAAGGATCTCAGTGTTGTC
>NW_011888920.1:1956874-1993435 GCF_000151845.1 Pteropus vampyrus
TAAAATGATATATGGAGCATAAACTCTGCAGGAGTTAAAGGAGAAGAAAATCCTGCAATATGTAACAACATTGATGAACCTTGACTACATTATTCTAAGAGAAATAAGCCAATAACAGATTCCACTTATATGAAGTATCTAAAATAGTTAACCTCATAGAATCAGAGTAGAAAGATGGTGGCTAGGGGCTGGGGAAAGGGGAAAATGGGGGTTGCTAATCAATGGGCATAAAGCTGGAATTATGCAAGATGAGTAAATTCTAGAGATCTGTTGTACAACATCAGATTTAACAGTACTGTATTGAACACATAATTTTTTTAATGAGGTAGATTTCATATTAAGTGTTCTTACCATAAGAAAATACAACAGTAATAATAATAACAATAGTATTAATAATAATAAAAGAATTAGTATGACTTGCTCCATTTTGACAGTGGTATTTGAAGAAATGAGAATAGTGTGTGCAAAAGATGTTACAGAAAGAAGCACATTGTTTTCATAGCTATGAAAAATATGTAAGGCTAAAATTTAGCTTCAGTATAAAATCTAAAGGGGAAATTATGTTTAAACCAGAAGTTGAAAAGTAGGAAAAGAATATTACTTAATTTCTCACAACCTACCAATCCATCGTCCTGCTTATAAAAACGCACAGTTTAGAATATCTAAAGAAAGTTTAAATTGTGCAAGTAAGGATTGCACGTATCATTTTATTTGACATTTATACTAACATAGCTAAATGGGACAGTGATAAAATATATGGACTCTGGAGTCAGATACACATGGTTAGAATCCTGGCTCCATGACAGAAAGATAATAGACATTAGGCAATTTACAATGATAATTAATTTTCCAGTGTTTTCTAGAATTTTATTATCTATGTACTTCAGATGAATTAATTAACCTTTTTAGGTCTCAGTTTTCTCATATGTAAAATGGGAATTATAAGTCATTATTGCTTAGATAAAATAGGTGCAGCTATTATTAAAATCCATAAAACATGGAATATTATCAATTAGTTTATGTTTTAATGTTCTAGCCAGAGGGAACAGCATGTGTAAAGATGATGAGGTGGAAATTTGGTGTATTTAAGGGACAGCAGAAATGAGGCTAACCTCAATGGACACTAGTGGAAAAAAAAAGATTGCTATATAATATGGTAGAGACAAGAGCAAAATCCAGAGAATGTAGAACTTCATAGACTATGGGTTAGCGTGCAGGTTTTTCCTCCAAAGATTTCGTTCTGGCCAATTAATTATCCCCCAATAGCAGACTACAAATGCTTTTCAAGTGCACATGGACCTTCTCCAAGATCAATCATGTTAGGCTACAAAACAAATCTCAATGAATTTAAAAGTATTGAAATCACACAAAGTACATTCTCTAACCATAATGAAATAAAATTAGAAATCAATAAGAGAAGAAAATTTGGGTAATTCCAAACTACATGAAAATTAACACCACACTTCTACATAGCCAATGAGCCAAAGAAGAAATAAAATGGTACGTTAGAAAATAATTTGAGATGAATTAAATAAAAAACACAACATAACAATACCTATGGAATACAGTGAAAACAGCATTTGAGAGGAAATGTATAGCTCTGAATGCCTATATTAAAAAATATATATCTGAAATCAATAACATAGCTTTTTGCATTAAGAAACTAGGAAAAAACAGCAAATTAAATCCATTCCAAGCAGAAGGAAGAAAATAAAGATTAAACCAGAAATAAATGAAATTGAAATTAGAACAATAGAGAAAAATCAACAAAACAAAAAAGTTATTCTATCAAAATACTGACAAAATTGGCCAACTTAAAAAAAAACAATTAGGAATAAAATAAAGAAGAGAAATTATTATACTCAGAAATTAAAGAGAGGACAAAACTACTGATTTTATAGAACTATGCCAACAAGTTAGAAAACCTAAATAAAATGAAAAAATTCCTAGAAAGACACAAACTAGTAAAACAGATACAAGAAGAAAGAGAATATATCTGTGCATAAATTTATAACAAATAAAGAGATTGAATTAGTAACACAAAATATTGTAACTTTCCACAAAGAAAATCCTAGACTAGATTGAGTCATTGGTGAATTCAACCAAATGTTTAAAGAACTAAATTTTCACCAATTCTTTCAAAAACAGAGGAAAATGGATCATTTCACAACTCATTTTATGAGACCAGTATTATTCTAATACCAAAACCCGGCGAAGAAAACTACATAGATGTAAAAATCTTGTACAAAATACTAGCAAAACAAATCCACCAACTTATAAAAAGTATTATACAATTACCAAGTTGGATCTATCTTAGTAACACAAGATTATTTTGACATGTGAAAATCAATTAATATAACATATATTATTAATAAAATAAAATACGAAACACATTTTTCAAAGGACACTATCAAGAAGGTAAAAAGATAGCTCACAGAATAGGAGAAAATACTTTCAAATCATAGTTCTGATAAGTATCTAGTACTCAGAATATATATAGAATACTTACAACTTAATAATAAAAGACAACTCAACTAAAAATGGGCACAGGATTTGAATTGCTATTTCTCCAAAGATTATAATACCTTGCTCATAGGAAAATAAAACTATACAAGCAATTTGGAAATATTCTTGTAATTCCATAAAAACTAAACAAAGTCACCATGTGATCAAGCAATTCCACAGTTAGATATATAACTAAAATAATTTAAAACATAATTCCCTCAAAAACCATGTACACAAATGTCATAACAGATTTATTTACATTAACGAAAAAAGTAAAACAACCCAAATTTCCATCTACTGCTCAATGGATAAACAAAATAAGTATACTCATACAATGGAATATGATTTAGCCATAAAAAGTGAAGTACTGATACATGCTAAAACATGAATAAACCACAAAAATACAAGTAAAAGAAGATAAACACAAAGGGACGCATATTGTGTAATTCTAGTTATATAAAATGTCCAGTATAGACAAATTCATAGAGACATAAAGTAGATTAATAGTTGCCTGAGGCTGGGGAGCAGGGAAAATGAGGAGTGACTGACGACTAATGGTTATGAGGTTTCTTTTGAGAATGAGGAAAATGTTCTGGAATTAGTTAGCAGTGGTAGTTTCACAACCTTATAAATATAGTAATCTCTGAGTTGTACACATTAAAAGAGTGAATGTTTGGCAATTGAATTATATCTCAGTTAAAAAAAATCAATTGAAATGGTGAAACTCACATTTATGGTCCTTACACCCCCAGCTTCAAATAGACATGAATTCCATCCGTCTGCCAAGCCCCACAACTCTCTACGGAGCACCCACTGCACTCGCAAAGCCTGCAGTGCCCTGCTACTGCCTTTGATGAAGCTAATTAGGGTCAACCTATCTCCTCTCTAGGTTTCTTCCAGGAACTTCACAGAAAAATGCCCCAAGAAGGCTTTAATTCACATAATAAATTACATAAGCAAGGGTGGTTCCAAGAGAACAAACAGAAGCATGTGGTTATAATCTCGGGGTGCCAGGTGGTCATTAGGCATGTACATGCTGAGGCACCATCAGGGCGAGCTGGCACTCTATTTCCTGTCTCCTGTACTGGAGTTCAAGGCCCTTTTGGCCAAGGATATATTGGAAAACAGAGCCTTCCCAGAGAAGCAACAATGAGCTGATGGGACATCCAGCAGACTTGCTGGTATCAGAGTGGCATGATCATCCCTGAGTTACCCCAAGAGGTGCCCAGAAAAACATTTTGAAATGTAGCTGGCACAGCACCAACCAATTGTAACTGAAGCTGTCCATAGAGCTAAAACAAGGTCAGGTCCTGGTAGGTCCCCTTATTGTCATTCATCCTTTAGTTGCTGGAATGTGGGAAGTTGGGGAGGTAATTAGATCAAGGGCCAAGTAGACTGGGTCAGATGGTAGAGGGCAAAAGGGGTCTTGCTCAAAGCAATGGGTTTTGATCTACCAATCCAGAGATAGTACATTGTGTTAACGATCAGAATGACCATACCACTGCATATGAACTGAATATTAGCACTGATTAAAATATACCTTGCTAATGGATTCTATACAGTGTGGTGAGGGAAGAGATGGATCGGGAATAACTCCTAGCATTTGATTTGAGCAAATGGGTGCTGTTAACTAATTATCATGTTGATTAAAGGGAAGCAGAGTGGGGAGGAGTAATGAAGAGCTTTCTGCGGGGAATGTGAATTTTAACAATAGTCACAAAAGCATACATGTTACATATGCGGCTGATCATTTATCCTGAAATTCTAGGAAAATTGGGGGCTGAAGATATAGCTTTTAGATGGTATTTGAGACACCAGGACTCTATGAGATCACCTAGGGAGAGTGTGTAGCTAGAGAAAATGGGACTAGGATCAAGCTGTGAAACACTTCAGTATTCAAAAGGAAAAAGAGAAGAAGCCCACAGAGTTTGAGGAACACTGTCCATAGATCTCCCTCATGTCTAACACCACCTACATGCCTAAGGTGTTCCCCAAACCACACTTAGGTATAATTCTCTAGAATGACTCACAGAACTCAGTAAAAGTTGTTATTTCCTGGAATCAATGTGTGACAATACTTCATGAATACTGTCAACCAGATAAGCTCACCTTAAACCCAGTGTCCAATATTTAGATTGTGGCTCCACAGTTGACTGGATACTTGGGTGACCTTTAGTCTGTAAGCTTTTTAGAAGTAAAGCAGATACTGCAGGCCCCGAAGCCCCATCATGTATCACATTGTTAGATTGCCCAGTGGCCAAGGGCCTCTGGTAAACAAAGACACTATTTTTTAAACAAGACATTCCAAAGGCCTAGATACCATCTCCCAGTAGTGTAGGACAAAGGCCAGAACTCCAGTTGGGTAAGGTTAATTTTACTACACAGAGCCAATAAACAGACTGGAGTGGTAAAGGCAGAAAGGAAACCTCAGAATGGCATGGTTTCATGATAGCCAAGAGATGAGACAGAATATTTTAAGAAGAGGAAGTATTCAACTATTTCAAATTCTACTGGAGGTTTAATAAAGATAAGAACAGGAAGGTGGACAGCAGATAAAGTAACACCTGTGGCCACTGGTAACTTTGAAAAAGAAGTTTCAGTGGTGTAGTAAGACCTGGATATACAGAAAGAGAGACAGTGAGTACAGAGTATAAAAGGGGAATTGGGCAGTAGCAAAAAGGAAAAATGAGGTTATGATGATAAAAGATGGATAATTTTTGAGTTTGCCTATACATTATTATAAAATGTCAAGTAGGTGAGAAGTTCCTGAAATGCAGAAGGAAAGAATGTCTGCAGAAGCTGACTCAAGGAGATAACAGGAGGTGATGAATTCAAGAGTTGAAGAAGAGAGGATTGGGGAGCAGGACTGCTTCATTCATCCTAGACATGAAGGCCAGGGTGATGGAAGCTGAGGGAGTGTTTTTGTCTTCTATTGGTTTCTATTATATCAATAAAGTATGAGGTGAGGCCATTAGATAAAAGTAAAATGGGAGACAGTGCTGGTGGTTTGACAACAGAAAAGTAGGTGTAAAATAGTTGTCTCCAAAGTAGAGAAAGTAAACTCACTAAGTAAATGGTCTGGAAGTGTTGAGTGCCTTGTTGATTGTGCAATAAAGAATTCAAGCTGACACTATCAGCAAAGTGATATTGTGTACCTATAAGCTATTCCCTGTAACTGCAATGGTGGTAGGAAAGGGACAGTTGGGGATATTTACAAGAAAGTGATTGTAATGATGGACTGTGACATCTGCACCGTGTAGGTAGGGATGAAAGAGAAGGGAGCTGGGAGCTGCACTGGGTGAAAATTGATTGGAGGACTCAATAAGGCAGTTGTTTCAGTCACTGCCGTTTGATGTCTCTGCTGAAAACTGATTCAACACTTTCCGTAGATGCTTGTGCATTGATATAGAAATGATTTGGTTTACTTAGATGTCAGTACAAAACACCATATGCTTGGTTAGCATCTTTTTTGGTTCACATTTACATGCTTAGCCACTACTCCCAAAGTTCAACCATTGTGCTAAAGTAATTAAGGCTCAAAATGACTTCTAGCCTATGCTACACTTGGACAAAACTAGCTTTCCTATAAAACATGTCCTGGCCTTGGTTTTCTCTTTGACCCTCAGTTTCCTTTCCTGGCCTTCTCAAGATTATCCCAGTTCTTTCAAAAGATTCTAATTGTATAACTTCCACAAGAAAAGGTTCATGTGTTGGATCTAGTATTGCTGTTTCACTTTTAGTATCTCCCTCCTTCATGTACTTAGTGAACTGCCTATGTTGCCAAAGGAGTTAATTCATTGATATGATAATACCAAAATAACTTAGAAAACAAAAAGAACCTTTTAGAAATGAAATAGATTATAATTACGTACATGGCAGTGACCATCCTTGCACGGCATGGAGTTAAGATTAAGTTCATTGTGTGTGTGTGTGTATTTGTGTGTGTGTGTGTGTGCAAGAGAGAGAGAGAGACAGAGACAGAAACAGAGAGAGACAGAGAGAGAAAGAGAAAGAGAGACAGAGAGAGAGGGAGATAAAGAGAGAGACAGAGAGAGAAAGAGAGAGAGAGAAACTGACACAATCCTCAGAAATGGGCTCTCCAGAAGCTTTGAACCAGGGATTAGTATAAGAACAAAGGGGCAAGGTATGCCCTCTTCAAGATTGTTAGAACCAGGTTTACTAACCAGAATCACTAGTGCTCTTGCTAGGTCAACTAGCAAATCATTATTAGAACAATGACTAAAATATTCTTTCATAATTCTTAGGGTTTCTCAAAGAGCGTTCTGTTAAATTTTTTCTGGTTGAAAGATAAACCATTTTAATTTAAATACACATCAAACTCTGCAAATTAAAGAACAGGCTCTCTAGTTAAACACATAATTTTTATAATAAAAAGTGGTCATATTCTGCTGATTGATTGATTGATTGATTTTTAATCTTATAAGTCACAAAAAACCTTGTTGACTAAGTCAATCAATGGTTTAAAATAACTTCAACTGGGTGGAAACACCAAAGATTAAGACATTTGTAAATCTGGATTATATAGGCTAAATTTCAATTGAATTCCTGTTAGAAAAACATTCCCTCTTTAATTTTACACTAATTGGCAAAACTGTTGAAAATCTTAGCAGTGAATCAAAAGGGGAAAGTTCTTTTCTATACATATACATAACACACGAGTAAAACACCTTTAGCTTTTCTGCTGATGTGCTTATTTTGTGCATGAAAAATTAAATTTACCTGGGTTGTATGCGTGACTCTCTACATTTGTGTACAGAATTAGATATGAGAAACATAATTTTTAGGTAATATAATATACACATTTATTATTTATTGTGATGTTGTTTAAACAACCAAACAACCAAATTTTTTGTTAAGAAATATGTAAATGACTGGAAATAATTGAGATGACTTTTCTAAATCAGAATTGCTCGGCTTGAATTGATTATAGTGATGCTCTGAAAATTCTGACTTGTATGTATCCATTTACTGTAACTAAACTGAAGAAACCCTAGTTTTTAGGTCATGTATTGTTTAGGACAAAATTGCACATGGAGTTTACATATTAGTTCTGTCTAATAAAGGGAACATAATATATTTCTTTATGGACAGAAATGTCAATCATGGTAATTACGATAATAGAGTTATATTTATGTTCTGCATATATTCTAATAGTATTAAGATATCTAGAAAATTATAAATTTAGTAGATTTAGCTATAGACAAAACACTCCTCAGCTGTCATAGAGTTTTATAGAGGCAGGAAAGAAGGCAAAATATATTAATAATTCCATTCTTTCTTCAGTCAAAATTATTACTATTTTACTATATGTACCTAGTTTGAAAATATCACATATAAAATATGTTAAAATTAATAGATTATATGAAAATATTTATAAATCCTCTCCCTAGGACAAGTACACAAAGCCTAACAATTACTGTGAAAATAAGCCCTCTGTTCTGCCTAACATGCTTGCTCACAAATGTACATCCTCCCAGTCACCAAAGCTATCTGACCTTAGGAAACTCAACTAATGACAAACTAAAATTAGCAACCACATGTCCTTTGCCTAAAGCAAGCCACAGCTGAAGGATGTGGGAGGCCTACTCTAACTTGAAATTGTGCCCAATAGTTGATTAGTAGTATATTTGTTACAAGTATTAGTTTTTACTACTACATAAGATTACCAACAAACCACAAGACTCAAATAAACCTTGAGAGTTTAAGAAATCCTTATCTCTGTCTCCAGGTAGAACAGTTTGCAAATATTATAGGAAGATTAAAAAACTTCTCAGCATTGGTATTCCTTGAATACCAATTTTCTTCTTTGTAAAGCCATAGATGAATCAGTAATCACTATAGAAAACTTCAAAGGCTCATGGAAATATGAACCATAAGTAGAAAGACTGCACTCCTGAAAGATCTTGTATAGCCACTCAAATGGAAGCACCAAAGAAGATTGTCTCTGACTCAAATAGGATAACAGAAATCAGTAAAACTCAACTGACAGCAAAATTTCAAGTCTATATTCTTTGATTTGTTTGTTTTTTAAGCTTCCAGTTTTCTTTTAGTTCATCTTTATAAAAGCAATTTTAAAATTGTTTTTTAACAGTAAAAATATTTTGGATATATACCAATTAATTTGGCAGTGTTTTGTTTTTTTCCCTTTTGCCTTACTCTTATTTATTTAAATCTCTGTTTTGTTTTCAGACTAATGTCTAATGATAACCTGAATAATAATAAAAGTATTAATAGAGATAATGTTTATCCTCCCATTATGTGTCAAACTCTATGCTAAAGTCCTTACATCATTGATTTCCAAACTTTGTAATATATTAGAATCACCTGGGGAGCTTTGAAAAACCCCAAAGCCCAGGTTGTACCCCATAACGATGAAATCAGAATATTGAGAGATGGGAACCAGGCCCCAGTATTTGTTGGAAATGCTGTTATATCTCACTTCATCTTCTAGATAGTCTTCTGAAATAATGTAACTATGGATGCTGCCTTGGCAGCTAAGTGTGCCTGCTCTGGCGTTAAACCGTCTGGCACTGACTGCAGGCTCCATCATTTTTGTGCTCTGTGATATTGGACACTATCTAATCTCACTGTGCCTAAGTTGTTTTGTTTTTTTTTTTTATTTGTATAATGAAAATAATAACTAGTAGCTACCTTCCAGTATTTGTTGAAGGTATATGTAATGAAGGTAAACTGCTAAACACAAAATAACTATATTTATTACCTTATCCTGCTTTGTAGATGAAGAAAGTAAAGCATAGAAAGTTAATTAACTTGCTCAAGTTTACACAAATAAAGGTCTCAGCCTGAAGGAATGCAGTCCAAGCCTCCACTATTGTCTAATTTTAGATAGCAACTATTTTTTCAAAATATGTAATTCTCACTTTTCTGATCTATGTAAAAAGATGGAACCTAGAGATGGGTTACGTGAAATCCTTGATTAAAACACCCAGGTAACAGTAATTATATAGACCTAGTTTCTTCACCTTCTACCAGGTGATTGCAGAGCTAGCTACTAGCTGCTCACTTCTTATAAACCCAAGTTAACTACATCAATTTAAATGATAAGCACTCAAGAAATATGATTGTTTTGTTAACTGGACTCTAATTTCTACTTATCTCCTGTGAAGTATAAACACTAATTATAAAGCCTGTGACATTTTTATCTTGTGTCCATTGTAGTATATTACTGTCTTTAATTTTCAGATGAGTAAGGGAAATCGACTTCCTTAAATAAGACTGTGAAGGAGGTTCCACTTATTTCTGAGTGGTTCTCAACTATAAAATGACTAAGTATCTTTTTAAAATATTGATAACTATACCTCAGACTTAAAAATACTGATTTAATTAATTTTGGTGGAGGGGTCCACACATCTTCACGTTTTAATAACATCCATTTGATTCAAAAGCATAATCAGGGTTAAGGTTCACTGCATATTGTAAAGCTTCACGATTTTAAGCACAAGCTGCAAATGTACCGAAGTCTAAAGCTCTCCTTGTCAGCACCACCAAACATCAATAGGTAGTGCTTCGGTTACTATTTACACATTATTTTCAATGTTTACAGCAAGTTTTCAACACTGAATTGGAAGAGTGATTGGCTTATTAAACTCCTATAATTTTTTGTTGTTGTTGTTTTCTGTTTGTTTGTTTACTTCCTTTTTTCATGTTGCAGGGACAGTGGCTTTTGTTAAAGATCTTGTTGGAAAGTTTAAACCCCTTGACCTCATAAAAATTCCCAGTAAAATAGGCATGAATGAACAGAAGTAATGGGTTTTGGAATAAGATAGACATGGAATTTAATTCCATTTCTAGAATTTGCTAGCCATGTGGTCTTGCATAAGATTCTTAACTTCCCAAAGTTCCCTTTAATGTAAAATTGAGATAATAAAATCTATCCCACAGATCTGTTTGTTTCATGGTTTAATAATATTGTGTGATATACTACTTAACCGAGTACTGGAGCATTATAAGACCTCAAATATTACTTGTCATCGATATTGTATTATAATTTAGCATGATAAGTATGGACATAGAGATAATTCTCAAGGAACTGTAAGAGAATAGTAGTGAGACTCCCAGAACAGATAGATTAAGGAAGGATACTTTCATAGAAGACATATTATTCACTAATTTAGAGAGTCTAATACAAAATTTTATGATGTTTCTCTGAAGTCAGCTTGCTAAAGTATACCTTTAATTATGAGTACACTTACAACGACATCACCTTCTGTTTATTTTCCTGGTATTATAGAGTTGTCAAGTTAAAAATTAAATCATCTATAAAACTCTTAACCTTCTATGACCTCATATGCTGCCTATATAACCACAGCAAATGAAGAAACAAAAAATAAAATAAAAACTATTATGAAACAGTATATGATACTTATAAATCACACTTAAGGTTGCTTGTTAAGTATGCCTCCATAACAGACCCTTGGAGTTACTGGGTGAATCATATTGGATATTTTCTCAAGTTAAGTTCCATATGTATGAAAATTCTGCCACTATTGTTTCTATAAATTAAATTTTTTTCTCTTTATACCTAGAACAAAAAACAAAAGAAAACAGACCTTGTTCAAACTCTTGTAGACCAGTCATAGTAACATGCTTTAGTGAAAACCTCTGTAAAGTTTTGCACTTCCTACATAAAGATCAGAGCACAGTATGTACTGTTTTGCCCATGAAACCCATTATCCTTTTATTTTTACTTACCTATTTGTTTATAAGCATTTAAATAGTCAAGTATTATCCTGTAATTATCATTTCTCAAGTCACTTTTCCTCCACTCCCACAAAGTTTTAATTCTGTGAGCTTTTACAATAACCACTCAATTCACAGCCCACCCCCAATGTGTTTTTTTCCTTAACACATTTGCTGATCGACCTGATCTTACAATTGAAATATTATTGTCAAATTGTCAGCATTTAAAGCATCAGTCCTGTGAGATGTGTCTTTGTAGAAAAGTCTTGGAAATTATGAAGAAACTATCGTGTCTATATTTTAACGCTGTTTTCTGCCATTTTTTTTTTTCAAATTATTTAGAAGATAGAAATGCTGGTTTATTTAAAAAGACAGTCTTGCTCTTTCTCCTCAAAGGTAGTGGAGCAGCCTCCCTTGCAGACTCAGAGATACAGGTCTTTGTGGACACCTTGACGGGCAAGACCATGGCACTCGAGGTCGATCCCAGTGACACTGAAAATGTCAAAGCTAAAATCCAAGACAAGGAGGGCATTTCATCTGACCAGAAGAGCCTGATTTTTGCGGGCAAACAGCTGAAGGATGGACGCATTCTCTCAGACTGTAATATCTAGAAAGAGTCCATCCTGTACTTGGTGCTTCATCTTTGGGGCAGCATCACTGAGCCTTCCCTCCATCAGCTTGCCCAGAAGTACAGCTGCGACAGGACAATCTGCTGCAAGTGTCAGGCCCGCCTGCACCCCCGTGCTGTCAACTGCCGCAAGAAGTGGGGTCCACACCAACAACCTGCTCCCCAAGAAGGTCGAATAAGGCCTCTGCACCACCTTCTCAGCCCACAGGGCGGCCACCATCTCAAACCCCTTAGCCCAGGAGACTCAGTAAAGTTTTTCTTTTGTTGACTAGAAAAATAAAAATTTAAATTTAAAAATTAAAAAAAAAAATTAAAAAGTCTTATTTTGAACACTTCTCAAGACCTCCTACAATATATTAAATATTTGTAGTAAATAGTACAAAGGAATTAATGGATGGCTGCCCCTCCAGGAAAGATATAGCCCAGTTTGAGGGAATAGCTATAATGAGTAACACCATTTCAAATGTAAGATCAGTTAATAGCTTCATATTCTATAATTATTTTTCATTTTCCTCAGGAAGTGAGAAACTGTATTCTCACAAGGTCAAGATCTGACTTCATTAGAGAAATTTTTTCCTATGAGAGAGAAGTATATTAACTGATTATTCCTGAGATTATTGAAACCTACATAAGACTTTTTTAGCAAAGTTAGAGCAGACAGCAACATAGAGCTGCAAGCTGGCACCTACACGCTATCATTTTTTTGGCATCAAAGCACATAAGCAAAGAAAGAAATTTAAGGCAAGTTCTAAATGGGCAGGCTTCTTTCTCTTTAGTTCATTACTCCTTTCCTGGAATCTAGAACAGTATCTAGCACATAGTAAATATTCAGCAAATGTTCATTAAAAGAACAAGATAAAGATTTCCACTTATTGCAAAATACGAAATGCACTCAATCTTATGCATGATTAATACCCATTGCAATTTCTATTGGGAAGAGCACTAAATTTGCACTTAGGAGTTTGATTTTTTTTTAATGACATGTTTGGCAATCTGGTCCTTGTCTACCTCTTGAAGCACTCTTTTCTTGCTCAATCTACTCTAGACAAATTCATTTTCTTTCTTGTCATTGAAATCTTAACCTTTCCCCTCTTTAAGATCTTTACACTTAATGTTCCATCGACTTGGAAGGCTTTTCCCCAGCTTTTAACACAGCTGACTCTTTCTCATCCTTTGTTCTCTGCTCCAAGTTCACCTCCTCTGAGACACTTTCCTTAACTGCATATGTCAAGTACCACACCATGCGCCTCAATTTCCAGTATACTTATAAAGTCACCCTATTTCCTTCATAACTTTTACCACAATCTGACATGATATTGTTGTACTATTTGTTTACATGTTTTCGTTTATTTGTCACCGTCCATTTTAGAGTGTCGCCTCTGACGGTAGAACACATTTTATCTTATTCTTCAGTCTCTTTAGCATCTAGAACAACATCAGAAACCTTATAATGCATGCTTAATAAAATAATGTTAATATTTTACCTATTTATGTTTAGATTTAATAAAGACATTTAACTTTTAAACTATGTTAAGAGAATAATTTGTCTTTTTTTTTCTCCTTTAGGTTTACATGAGAAAAACTTCACTTGGTGAATCACTAATCATCTGGAGGAAACATAATACAGAGGAGAAAACATCTGCCTTATGTGGGTGTGATTTTTGTGAATCCAAGTTTCTAAGTGCCACATTGCTGTAAATACAATCAGATTGTTAGATTAGGTTTCTGACTATTCAATATATATGTAAGGATAAACAGTGAATTAGGCAAATGGTTGAGTAGTCATCAAATACACATGTCTAGAATCCTCTAGAAAAGTAGATCTGTAGTATTTATGTTTTTTGAAATGCATGGTATCAGGGAAAATGAACTGAACTGAAATGAAATTATAATCGAACATAGGCCTTTTACTCCAAAATCTGCTATATGGTTATTGTGCAGCTAAGGTAAATTTAAAATAATATTTTGGAGCTCTTATATGTTCTATTCATTAGAAGCTTTAAACAATGACCTTAATGATTTTTTAATTGTCAAATAGGATAGCTGTTAATTCAGGATAGAATTAATAGGTGAGGTAAAGCTAGGCTTTACTTATTTGCTATGATACAAGAGTTAAGAATATTTCATCCAAGCAACAGATAATTCATTTTTTTTCACTTGATTATAAAATATTCTTTGGTTTAATGACACCATTTTCTCTTTCTTTTAGACTCAGAGCAATCTCACAATAAGCCTGCATTTGTGGATTACACATTACTATTATTACATATATCCCATTTCTTTTTATTCTACAAAGACTGTTCCACATATCATTGCCAGATTGGAAAGGACTGTCTTCCTTTTATTTAAGATTGACCAATATTAGACACGTAAATTGTGATCTCATGGAGGAATATACCAAAATGGTAAAAGAATTAGCATCTGATGCTAGAATGTCTTCTGGGAAGTTATTAAGTAGTCTATAACTTGTTAAAGAAGTCAGATGGAACCAGAGACCTTAATACTCCTCATCGTTCAGGGTGGCACCTGAAGATTGATTCACAAATGGTTCCATGGCTGACTGTTAACCCAACTAATGCTTTGTCTGATATCTATTACTGTTGACAAATCTTATTTTTAGAGTATTGTTGATTTTCCTCTGGTGAACTTTTCACCAAAGGTGTTATTGGAATAATAAAAGGATGGAGAACTGGGGCTTCATTAAAATTGCAAAACAAGTCTCTTGACTATCTCTATGACTACTAACTAATAATTGTTTATATGTGTAAATAACATGCATGTATTATGTGTCTATGAGTTGGGAAAAACCCAGTCCATTCTCCTGTGTTTTCCCTTCATTCTCATACTACTACCACACTAACACTTCTGACACCAGATGTGTGGGAGTTTTTCCCCACCCATCAATTCTCTGACACTAGCTGGGTTTCCCACAGTTTAACTCAATTATGAAACTATCTACATGAAGATGGCTGCAGATGCTACAGGTTAAGGACTCAGTCCTGTGAGACTGTCTCCCACTTCAAATGCCAATTGTAAATAGTAGATCCCCAGGTTACGCACAATCTCTGTCTGACTTGGCTACAAAATCAGAGGTTCTGTTAGGTTCAATTAATTTGATAGAGCATCTCACAGAACTCAGAGAAACACTTACTTACATTTACCAGTTTATTAAATAATATGATAAAGGGTATAGATGAATAGCCAGATGAAGAGAAGCAGAGAGTGAAGTCTGGGAGTGTCCCAAGCACAGGAGTTTTTATCTTTGTAGAATTGGGGTGTGTTGCTCTCCCAGTACATGGATGTGTTTATCAAACTGGAAGCTCTCTGAACCTTAATTTTGGGGACTTTGATGGAGTCTTTATCATATAAGCATGATTGATCATTCACTCCATTTCTAGTCTTCTTCCTTCTCAAGCAAATGGGGAAGTGTAGCTGAAAATTCTAAGCTTCTAATCATGACTTGGTTTTTCTAGGGACCAGTCCTCATCCAGGAGGCATCCAGGAGCCCATCCACAGTTGCCTGGTTAGGACAAAAGACACACCAATTACCCAAGAAATCATAAGGGTTTCAGGAGCACTCTGCTATGAACTGGGGGTTTATATATACATACATATTTACCAGAACATAAACTTACTTTCATTGTAATCTGGTAGTGGGGTGGTATTTTCTCAAAATAACCAAGAATTCACTAGCAGGCACACCTTTCACATGCAAGCCAATCAATCCAGAGTCTATATCCCCAATCACCTCTTTTATCAGGCTTTCCCAAAGCTTTTACACCCTGGACCACTATCTATCTGCCCTATCCACATCAAGGTCAGATATAGGACAACTAGGGACAGCCCCTATAGCCAAGACCCACTGAATTTATTCTAACTAGCCAATTTTAAGTCTGCTAACTCTGCCTTGCTCCTTCCTTCCAAAGGAAACCACCATAAAGGCTCATATCAGTGTTTTGCCTTACTCCCTCTGCCTCCTGACTAATACTGGTATTTCTTCATATGGCTCTGTATGGTGTGCTGTGTTCCCTGTTTCTAGGAATCTGTAAGTATAAAAATCTTCCCTCATGCCATTTCCATGATTATGTGTTTTGCCATACCTGATTAGTACAAATCCTGGTTATCCTTAAACCAAAGGAGTTAGGAGTCTGTTGTTTCAAATAGCAAGGAGAGGACAGAATCAGTTAAAGAGAATAGTGAAACCCAGCACAACTATAAAGAATATGTTTATATTGTGCAATATCGTTGATTCTGTCCTGGCTTTTTGAGGATAATCTGGCATGAAAGGGAGGGTGGTAGATTTGACTTGATGTTGAGTTTTCATAATTGATACCACAGAGTTTTAACAGATTGTTCATTTCAGATGTTTTAGTGGTGTTGTGAGTATAATTTAAGGATATAATTTAAGGAATGTGTTAAAGCCTACTTCCAAGCCACATCTTAACTTTTAACTAGTGCCTCATAGTCAGTCAGTCCTTCAATCTCTCAGTAAAGTTGTCATGAGTGATAAATATTCATGTTTTTTCATGAGCTTTAAAATGGAAGATTCAAGCCAAGATTATCTAAATTTCTAATCTAAGTAAATCCTTATGACATCTGGATTAAAGGAATAATGTTAATCTTGTATTTCCTATTTTTTTTTCCTATAGGAATGCACCTGGTATTTAAAACAATGCCAACCTGTAAATAAAAATCAGCAAACATAAGGATTATATAACATTAGAAAAATCTCATTCATTTTAGTTAACTTAATAAGAAAATTATTCTTTCTTTTACCTTTGAGTTAAAATAATTCTTTAACTCCATTAATACATATTAACAAATATTATCTACTACACATAATTGACTCTCTATAGAAAAGTCAGGATGAAAACTATCCTAAAGACATCAACTAAATATCAGTCCAATAGCTATAGATTTGAATGATAAGAACTAAACCATAATGGATATCAGTCTAACATTTTATTGAAATTAGACATATTAAGGAAGATAGCATAAAAAAATATGCTATAAGGCTCATTTTTTTAACATTTGTTTTTCATTCTTAAAAGAAGAAAAAAGTTACTGTTATCTAAGTGTCTCTGTAGTTAAAATAATAATAGTAATTGACTATGCATTGTTTGCTTTTTTGTTCATTTTACGAACAATTAAAACACTGAAACTATGTAGAGAAACAAAGGCAACTTGGCATTTTCTAATACAGTGTTAATAAATTTTTAAAAAAAGGAATTCATTCTGATAGAAATATTCATAAAAAGCTGATTTATTTACATTAAGGCCTTTGTTGATGCCCCTATAAACAGGCCATTAATTCACTCATTCAGTCAGCAAACATTTACTGAGCATCAACTTTATGCTAAACGCCAAGGAATAAAGATGAATATGACATGATTTCTGCCTTCTAGGTGTTCTCAGCCCATAGCAATGATAGATATATAAATAAAAGAGGTGCTTTATTACATGACAAGTGTGGTAATAGAGTTATCATTGGAATGCAGAGAAATTCAAATACAAAGAGAAAAAATAATTATCTGGGGGAAATGGGAAAGTGATATGAGAGCTAAGTCGAAAGGAATTGGTAAGTGCAAAAGGAAAGAAGTTCAGATGAAGTAAAAGGAATAAAATGGTAAAGACACAGAAGTATAAAAGAGCAATGGTTTGAGAGAACAACATTTATCTTTGGGGCAGAAGCACAAACAATAAAATTTAGCCTTTGTGTTTCCCATGACAAAGAAATTCACATGCTGTGCAAACAAACCTAATGCAACAAAGCAAGTTACTTCTGAAATCGAACTAATACCATGTCAAAAAAAAAGATCACTGGATCATGAAGGAAAAATGCTATTGAGTACATATGGCAATTTGTTTATGGAAGTGAAAAAACACATATAGAACAAAGGAATCATGCCTACCTACCTCAAGGACATTTACTTCTGAAGTTTAGATACAGGCTGCAATGTAGTCCAAGGACCAAAAACAAAAGAAAATGAAAATTAGCAACTTTCACCATATTATCCCTAGATAGTTCATGTATGGTCTGATCTATCCAGCATCTTCATTAGTGAGCTAAAAGAGGGTGTAAATAACACCACGTTAATAATATTCACAGATGATAACAGATTGGAAACTGTCTCACTGACATCATTGTTGACTGTGAAATAACAACAGGGAGACAGAATAACTTAGAAATACTGGTAGACAAATGAAATGAGAGAAAACATTTAGCTTCATATAAAAAAAAGAGAAATTGAACACTCTAAAGAAAAAGAAATAAGATGCGCATAAACACAGAAAGCAATAATGCCGTTTTAGTAATATGCAAAAGCAAAAGTCATTAAAAATCTTTGAATTCCTCCCAATACCCAATATATACAAACATTATATATTTCATATATTATATATAATAAATTACATATATAATGTATTAGGTACAAATATATATACACTTATACCTTAGTCTGGAGAAGTACATAAAGGAAGTTATGAAATTATGGACACTGACAAATGGAAAATGATCAAAGGAATCAACAATATGACATGGAGGATAAAAAATACACCTACTTCCCTGAAGTCTTGGGAAGTAAAAGACTCTTTTAACTGCTCAAAATTAATACAACAAAATGAATGATGAATGGATAACAAAAGCATGTTTTAAAAGAAAAGATGGTAAATCTCTCTCTACACTTTTTTAAAAAATTATTAATTAATTTATTTTTAACTGAAGAAATTTTTTAAATTTTTCCTCCATCTACCTCCCCTCTCCTCCACCCCCTCCTCTCTGATAACCACTAGTTTATTGTCTATGTCCATGAGTCTCTGTTTGTCCTGTTCATTTGTTGCTTTTAGGTTTATATCCCACATATAAGTGATATCACGTGATTTTCAACTTTTTCTGTCTGGCTTATTTTGCTTAGTATGATTATTTCGAGGTCCATTCATGTTGTCACAAAGGGCAGTATTTCATCTCTTCTTATGGCTGAGTAATATTCCATTGTATATATGTACCACAGCTTCTTTAGCCAATCATCTATCATAGGACACTTCAGTTGCTTCCTTGTCCTGGCTACCGTCAATAGTGCTACTATGAACATTGGTGTGGAAATATAATTTTGGATATGAGTTTTCAAGTCTTTGGGGTAAATAACAGCAGAGGAATTGCTGGATCACATGGTAGATCAATTCTTAGTTTTTTGAGGAACCTCCATACTGTTTTCCATAGTGGCTGCACCAATTTGCAGTCCCATCAGCAGTGTAAGAGAGTTCCTTTATCTCCGCATCCTCTCCAACATTTGTTATTACTTGTCCTGTTGATTATAGCTATTCTAACAGGTGTGAGATAGTATCTCATCATGGTTTTAATTTGCATTTCCATAATAGCTAGCGATGTTGAGCATCTTTTCATATATTTTTTTGGCCATTTGTATGTCCTCTAGAAGAAATGTCTGTTCAAGTCCTCTGCCCATATTTTAATAGGATCGTTTGTTTTTTGTTGTTGTTAAGTCATATGAGTTCTTTGTATATTTTGGATATTAGGCCCTTATCAGAGGCGTTGCTGGCAAATATATTTTCCCATTTGAATGATTGTCTCTTTACCTTGTTGATGGTTTCTGTTTCTGAGCAAAAGCTTTTAATCTACACATGAAAGATCTTCAGAGTATACATTGTAAAAAAAAAAAAAAAATGCTGTCTTTAGAGTACTGCCTTCAAAGAATTTATAAGCTAATCTAATGGGGAATAATATAGAAATATTAAAATTTAAGGAAAAGGGAGATAGTAGAAGTGGACACCAAGGGAGAAACCGACAACATTTAAGTGAGGACTTGAGAAATTCTATAAGACAAAGACATTGAGATGAAAATAATGGTAATGGAAGGACTTTTACAGGCTAATTTGGGAAGGTGATGGCATTATTACTTATACAAGGACTTGTTTTTCAATTTGTTAATGTATATTGATTCTGGAGTAACCTAAAGGAAGATTAACTCTGATGGAAACTGATATATTGTGATCCCTGGGAATTTAAAACACCATATGAGAAACATACAATGTGATTCTTCTAATTTCACATTTAGCCAAAATGTATATAACAGCAGGAAATTCCCCTCTCCAGTCAACAATTCACAATAATTTCTCAATTGTGTTCCCTTTTCTACACAACACAATAATAATCCATACAGTGTAATAAAATAAAATCAATAAATCTCTTGCATTCACAATTGCATTTTTGAGTTAGAAATATCTGTGTCTTTCTCTTGGGTTATTTGCATCTTATGATCATTTGCCCGTAAACACAGATGCATTCTTTATTAGACATCGTGCTGCTTAACTCCCTGTCGCATGATCAGCATCAATAAATCTGAGGAGAATATGCCAATCATGAGAGAAATGAAGCATTCCAAGGCAAATGCAATCTAAGCTACTGAAGAGTTACTCTAGAGTATATTAATGACATTGAATCCTGAAACATCTAGACTACACATCCTTCCATCCCTCCCTGCTCTCCCCATCCCTGCCCTGCCGCCAGTCCTTATTAGGCAGTCCAGAATATAGCATCAATTCTATGTAGAGCCATTTTAGAAGGCATTTCAAAAACAGAAAAGAGGATGAGAAAAGAAAGGATTTGTAGATACATGAACCACACATGTAGGAAGAGTGACCCAGTTAAGTTGGTTATACAAAGTAGATTAGCAGAAAGATGAAGCTGGGGAGGTTATGGCCATTTTGTGGGTGGCATCAAAGGTCAGGTCGAGCACTTAATTTTATGAGCTAGGGAAAGAACTGAATATTTCTGAGAAGTGACATTAGGAAATATGATCTGGCAGAAATGTGTATGGTGAATTTTTGAGGGAAAAAGCAAGAGGAAAGGTCAGTTTGGCAGTTATGTCAAGTAGGCTAGAATCTCTCTAAGACTGAGCCAAAAAGTACTAATGACCTAAGAGGCAGTCACTATTGTTAGGCATGGATCTGATCCAGGTTTTGTGGGGACTGAAGCACATACAAGTTAGGAGTCTTCTTTAAGAAACAGAATACAAAATCTCAAATGAAAAATCATGTAAGTAAAGAGCTCTTAAAATTAAGTTGCTATCTCTGATAACAGCATTATAAAATCAAAACCTTTGTAAACTGTATGTTTTTAAAATAAATAGAAAGAGTTTTCAGTTTTTGTGATTTTCTGTTTCAAATTCGTATCCTTCAGTCTTTCAGATAGAACCAGTAAAATAAATGTAAGGTAATGAGTTTCAGTTAATTTGAAAAAAATTTGTAATTTTTTCTCTCAAGAATTCTGGCCAGAAATTAAAGAAATATGAACTTTTAAGTATTCAATCTTTCATTCAACACATTTATGTCTTATGATTTTCCAGACACTCTGTTAGACCCTGGTAATATTACTACAAAGAAAATACAGAAAATGTTCCAAGATTCAGATAGCTTAACTTGGGCACTTTACATGGAAGGAGTTTGATGATTTGATGATTTTTTTGAGTTAATCCTTTATTTATTGACTACGTTCAAAGTACAAAGGATACTTTGTAATATTAGTTTAAATACTGTCTCACTATAATAAATTATTTCTAGTATGGAATATCTTCTCTTTTATAGACTAATCATTGTTGATAGTGAATTAAAAAGATCTAGTGCAGGGTTAACTATAAAAAAAATTAACAAAATTAACAAAGAAAGGCCTGAAGATAAACTATTCCAATGGAAGAAACTATACATCAGACATGGCAGAGCAGAAGTATAAATTCTAAAGAAACAATGGAAAAACAGCAATAAACATTTAGGATTAAAATTAGATTTCTTACTGTATTAATAGATAATTGACAACATGAGAGTGGGAAATATAGTGAAAATAAAGACATATTGAACTTGGTGAATCTGATGGGGAGAATAACTCCTACTTAAATATCAAAGATATACAATGTACTCTGTTTTAAATCTGAAAAAATAATGAGAAAGAAACAAGTTTTATGTCTGCATCTTTTGCTTTGTTTTTTCATAGAGAACAAAATAAAATCATTAACAACTCTAAATAAAAAAAAAAACTAGAGAAGGAGTCCCATCCTCCTAGAAAATACTTGATATCTCTGATTGGTCTTTTATTACAATATTATAGTTCATTTCTAATTAAATTGTAAATATCCCATTTTATTTGTTGTAGATTTCTTATAATTCCAATAAACCAATAAGATATTGCTAATGACAAATATCACAAAGAAGTTAAACCAGTGTTTCTTAATCTTCTTTGCTTTATCTCCCTTCTAAGGAAACTTTAAAAATATATTTTTCCTAATCACCCCTATCCCAAATGAATGAAATTTTAATTCCACAGACACAATGGACATCTCTTTTTTGTACTGTGGCACTTTGAGAATGCCTGAGTTACTCAATAGAATTTTTAGGTCATTTCCAGACTTACAAAAGTTATTTGTGCATTTATGTATAAATTATTCCTGTCATACTCTCTCAGGAGTAGATTTAGAAACCTTTTTTTTTTTCCTTTCTTTTCTTTATCTTCTGCTTTTTATTTTATTTTATTTTGTTTTTATTATAAATTAGAGTATAAGGTTCTTCAAATCAAGGATGACATCTTGTTCACGGTTGTATCTCTAGCATCTGTCTCAGTGTATGTCACATAGATGAAGCCTAATAAAGATTTTCTGAATAATGATTTACAGTGAAGGCCCTTCAATAGTTCTCACATAACATGTCTAGAAAGGGCTGTATCAAATCTGGATCTAGTATGACTAAATTGAGGCTTTAAGTGAAAAAGACATTTCTTAACATACTTATAAATCTGATTACTGTAGACGTAAAATTTATTTCCTAAACTTCCATTCTTAGAGGTGTTGTAACTAAATACAGAATGGCTATGTTAATCAGAAAGAACCGAATCTTAGAGCTATCTGTTTCTAATGTTATTTGACTTCAAGCAAATTATTTCATATTCTTCTGCCTTGATTTGCTCATCTCTAACATGAGAAAATAAAATATTCTTCATCTATCATTTCAGTTTTCTTTCAAGAAACTGGAGTAGGCATTGATCAAGTGGATGGACGCAGTGAGAAATCTTTGGTCACTTGTAGTGCTTATCTGGAACAGTAAGTGCAAAAGATGTAAGTTATCCTAAGACAGTGTTCAAGGTTAAAAGCCAAAGGAGTCATTTTTTTCCCAGTTATAAGAAGGGAGAAGGTTTTTGAGAGAGAAAAAACAAAAGACAAATTCAAAATACCAGGAACCAGATAAGTCTAGAAACAAAATAGGAGGTGAAGGGCCAAAGTCAGAGCAAAGCAACAGGTCAGAGAAAAGAAAGAAAGCAAGAAAGGAGGGAGGAGACAGGCAACTATTTTCTATGAACAAGAATCAGCACCCAAAGCTCACTTTTACAGGCTGCCTGCCTTGCCATCTCCAGGAGACTGGCCTGATTATAGGCACAAAAGTAGGCAGATACTTCACCTAAATATTAAAGATAGAGGTAAATTTCTCTTAAAAAGTTTCTAATATAAAAAAATGAATGCAGACATATGTACTCTATTTTTTTCTTTTAATTCTTAGATCTTTCTACAATGTAGAAAACAAACACACTACTCAGATATTCTAGAAGCAATTTCTTGCTAGCTAGAGAGAGTCAGAAATGAAGGCAAGGATGAATTAATGATTGTATTCCTGGTAAAACTTTTTTTAAAAACTGTGGTAAAAATATATTGACTATCAAATATTGATCAGAAAGCAGATTATTGTATTGTATAGAAGAAAAGCATCAAAGTTAGCTGGTAGAAACATAAAATGTTAAGCAAGTTATGAATAGCTAAACAGTTCCATCAAACCAAGAGTGGAGAGAAAGAAAATAAGTAGAGAACACAGGCAGAACTGTGAAAGGTTTAAACCACAAGATGAGCCAGCCAAGAATATGATTGGAAATTAACCAAATAAAGTAAAACATTCATTATATCCTCCTGCTCTGAAAAGGAACTGTTGCCTTATCAGTAATGGATAATGACATTATAATAGGACAGGGAATTTTAAAAAGAAAAATATTTTTTTTCAAAAGTTAAAGAAACTCTAATCATATGTAAATGAGGTAAATAGCAGTAAAGGTATAGTGTATTGCCATGTTTGTGGTCCACCTGGCTTCACCTTGGAGGATGATCTAAGAAAGTGTGTAGAAGGAAATATGTTTTAAAAAAATAAAATTATAGTAGGTATAAATGCCATTTAGGTACAAATTAGCTTCTGGTTTCTGCTGATCTATTTGTTTCTTCCTATGCTAGTTAAGTCAATGTAGCTTTTAAATCATATACTTGTATATCCACATTGTCTCTTCCATTCTACTCATCTGGCAGAGGTCTGGAAGAAATCATGGGCTAGAAAAAAGTGGAAGGCCATTTAGTAGATGAGTTTGGGAACTGAGGAAGCAGGGAAGCAAATATACCTCCTAGATTTATTCCCAGCCTGGAAATTGACCCTGGCTGAGCTCATCCAGAAGTAGATTAGAGCAAGGGATTAGCAGAAGAGACAAAAGAATTCCTGAGATATTCAGTTATGGTCTGTATTAGGGTTCTCTAGAGAAAATGGAGCAATACAATATGTGTCTATATAGAAAGAGATTTACTTTAAGAAATTGATCATGTGATTGTGGAGGCTTAGTGAGTCCAAAATTGGTTGGGATGGGTGGGCAGACTGAAGTCTCAGGAAAGACTTGCGGTTTGAGCCAAAGATATTCTGCTGGTAGAATTTCCTCTTACTTAGAGGAGGTCAGTCTTTGTTCTATTCAGACCTGTAGCTGTTTGGGTGAACACCATCACATTATGGAAGGTAATCTTTACTCGAAGTCCTTTGATTTAAATGTTAGTCTCATCCAAGAAGAACCCAACCAGCTGAAAGATCATGACTTGCTTTATTGCAATACTCACTTTATTTTGGTGGTCTGGAACTGAACCCACAATATCTCTGAGGTTTGCCTGCATACTTGTCTATCACTAATGGACTGATTGGGGTCTACTCATATTTTTGAAGTATTTTCCCAAAATGTGTTTTGTAGAATACAAGAATCATTCCTTACATTTGTTAGTCATAGCAATCCAAATTAACTTTTGGCTAGAGGTAATATATCATAAATAATTTAAGCCTTATCCTTTTCACATCTTTCTCAAATAATTTCAAGGAAGCTTTTACTTTGGATATTAGTAAAATGTGTATTAGTTATTTTAATATTAGTTTTACTAGCATGAATTTTTAAACCTGCAACCTATTTTTTTCTTTTCCTTCAGGAAGAATTATGAGATGTTCCCTAGGTAAGAGCACTGCTTCTCTTTATGGAATTCCATAGGCATTTAGAAAATATTCAATAAATATTCATCTGTTAAATACATACTCTTTGCAACCATTTTCATGAACATCATAGCTACTTTATGTACATCAGTATGTGTTATTAGTTACAAAATAAATACTGCAACATTCTGATATAAGCCAAATATAAGCAAAACCCAATTATATAAGTTTACTGTGTCCTGAAGACAAAGTAGGTGTTAAATTCAGATTATATCTGAAGAGAGAGTTTGTAAATGAAAGCCTTTGTGATAAAGCACTTTTTGCCCTTTCATTAGAATCTAGAGCAGTGTACCTGGACTAGAAGAGGAGTTGACCTGCTGTCAGGTCTGGGTGATGACAACTGTAGGGAAAGAAAGGCCCTAGATGAGTCAGGCTTCATGCAGCGGTGTGGGGAAGTATACACAGGGACTACCAAGCATAAGAACAACCCACCTGGAGGTCACTATGAAGTCATATTGTCACCGTGTGCTTACATCATATTTGAAATATACAGATTCTTTTATGTGAATAACATTTTGATTATATCCATGAAGCATTCCATGAGATAAGAGAGCCCCTTTTATAATAAAAGAAAGCTGGCGTTAAGGTAATTAAGTGATTTATTCACAAGTAAAAAAGCCAAAGACTGAAGACTCTAACTCCAGTTTTCTGACACTGTCTAGTGTTGTATCTGCTAATGTTTATTTAATTATTAGACTCAGGAGTTTAGATAAGAGGTGTTACAAATCATTCTAGATATTGAGTGTTCCTTTTGTGTCAAAATAATATTTAGGAGATATGATTAGGACTTTAGAAATGCAAAAAGTTTGAGAAAAGCTAAACAAAACAATGGAAAGCAGTATGCATGTTTTCTAAAGGGTTAAATAAACATATAGAATGCATTCTCCCAATAGTCGTTATTGAACAGTCAGTATTTTTGAGAACACCTGTTGAAGTGACTGAAGCCTTTATAACTCTCTCCCTAAATGAGATCTCTTCTCATTCTCCTATGAGTGACTTTCACGTAGGAACTGATATCTAATGAATATGTATTACTTATGTGACATAATCAAGCCATGGTCTGATAGAACTCGACTCATTCTCGATTTGATCTTCTTTACAATTATAGTCTTCAATTTCCCGCTTTATAAAATGGAAAAAATTTCAATGGATTTTTTGTGTGTGTGAGAAAAAGATAGCATATATAAAATGCTTAGTAGATTTCCAGGATTCAACACTCCTTAACTCTTCTTACTTTGTATTTGCACTGACATACTCAACTGTTTCTCTTGGTCACATTATTTTTAATGCTGGATGCAGGGTGTCTTCAAACATCATTAGTATTCAAAGTCGTTGTCTAAATTACAAATATTTGTGCATTTATTTCTGCATAATTTTGTTTCTTATATTGAGTCTTTGCTTTTTATCCATTTTGAATTTTGAATGTTTATCCATTTCCTCATGCTAATACCCTGAGGTGTGTGTATGTGTGTAAACTTGAGCCACTTTCTTTTCCCATGCCACTCCTCCCTTCTGTCTTGTAGAAGAAGGTTTTTATTGGTCTCTCTCTGCTCAGCATAATCCCTTAATGTACCACTCCACAAAAGGCAATGGGATTTTTGTAATACCTATAATTCCTAGCACATGATAACTACTTCTCAACTATTAACCTCTTTCTTTCATTCCAACAACTTCTAAGAGGAGGTTCTGTTTCATGAGTTTCAATGGTAACTTTGGCATCACTTGATTTTCAGGTCATAATTATTCTACTTATTTTAGCTTTGCACGGTAGCCAAGCCACTTGTTCTGCTTCTATAATTCAGGGAAGAAAGAGTTTTATGTCAAAGCTAGCCAGTAATTATTTCCCAACTAAGAAATAAAAGACCATTTTCTTTTTACTGTTTTATGGTCCCCTTTTAAAATGATCACCTTTCTCCTACATTTCTAAGATATGATATAATTGCACTTAAGCAAAGATCATATTTTGATCTCTGTTATCAAGATAGAAAAATAATCTTTAAAATGTTAACAATGCAACCTCTTCTGCCTTGTGCATATATAAAGGTGTAGATGGGACCAGGTCACAGAAATAGTAAAATCACTTTCATTTTCAAACTGCATAATAGATTTTCTTTTCTGGTGTATAGATATACATCATGATATAGATACAGTGATATAAATGTACTTTTCCTTACTCCCCATTCAATTAACATAGCCTGTAGTGCTATACCTAACAAATTCCATATCTTTTGATTAAGGAATTTAGGAGCAGCTCCAAATATTTGCAATATCCAAATGAAAAACAAACGAGATAAGAGTATTCCTTGATAACTAGGACAATGCAAGTTGTTTCTCTTTCCCCACTCCTGCCTACGAGGTAACAAATATAAGTGCTTTTTTGGAACTGGCTAAGAAACACATTAAAACAAAAAAAAGGAAGCGAATATAGTGTTCTCCTCTGACTTCAGATCATTGTGATCAGGGACTAATGTCATAAAGAAGTCTTAGAGAAGAAAAATGAGAAAAAACAAAACAAAACACTGAACAGAAAGCTTCTGTTTTCATGGTAAAATTTGAAGTAGTCCAGAGTCTACTTTTTTCTTCCTAAGAAAGAGTTTACTAGAATTACTTGGGTAGCTTCGTTTTCAAAATGCAACTGTTCCTCTCCACCTTGGAAATTCTGATCCATTAATGGATTCGGAGAGAGAACATGTGTATTTTGATAAAGTCTCGCAGCTGATCCTGATAATCCCATTTTCCCTCTTATTCCTCTCTCCTAGACCTGGCCTTCAAATCACTGTCCTAGAAAACTAACAAAGCTCTCTTTCCACTTCAAGATGGAGCCAAATAACTCTCAATAATGACACTTCTTTATGGTCTATGTTAACTGATCTTTTGATATTTTAAAAGCAAGTATTTACTGATCTCATGTTATATTTTAGGAACTGTGTTACATGTGTTTTTTAGAGATGAACAAATCCTTTATCTTTTCCTTAATACAGTTTTAAAACTAGTGGGCTCTTAACAAATAACTTCATTAATTTTTGACAGACCTTCTAGAAGATAAGAAACAACATCTTTATTACTTACTTTTAAAAAATTGATAATGAAAGTGAAATTTGTTATATAATGTTTTCCTGAGTATCTTAGAATATTATATATCTAACTGAGGTAGCTTATATAGAAATAAAGAGTATAAACAGTTTAGAGCATTCTCCTACCAGCCCCTTTTTTGTTCCTAGTCTCTATTTCCTCCCCACAAATCACCCCTTAAATTCAATATGCTTCTACTAAGTCATCACATTCCAACCTGCCTTCTCCCAGGCATTGTCTCCACCTTCAGTTTTTGGATATTTTGTGGAAAAGTTATTAAAAGTTTTATTTTTAGTTTTGAAAATTGTATTTGTTATATTATTTAGTAGAGCCCTTAACTTTGCAACATAAATACTAAATATTTATGAGTGAAATAACATGGTATCTAGGATTTACTTCAAATAAATTATTGAGTAGGGAAAACATCTTATAATTAGGATTATAAAAGAAATAAGATTGTCTGAGTTGATAACTGTTGATCATATTACACTATTTTATTCATGTATATGTTTGAAATCTCCCATAACAAAAAGTTAATAAGACATCTTGGTGCTCAGCGTTTTCCCCCTTTATTTTAATTTCCTCATTTACATTTTATCAACTGGTATGATGGTTATTTTGGGGTCAACCTGGCTATGCTATACTACCCAGGATTCAATTCAACACTTATCTAGGTGTTGCTGTGAAGACACTTAACAGATATAGTTAACATCCACAATTAATTGACTTTAAATAAAGAATACCCTTCGCAATGTGGGTACGCTTTATCTAATCAGTTGAAAGGACTTAAGAGCAAACACAGGTGTCCAGAGAAGGAGAAATTGTGACTCAAGACTGCAATATCAACTTTGGCTTGAGAGTTTTCACCTGCCAGTCTGCCCTACATATCTCTAGGACTTGCCAGTCTTCACAACTGGGTGAAATAAATAAATCTACATACATATACTTAAAGAATGAATCGCTAATGATAAGAAATTGAGGTCAATGGCAGATTTTTAGGCAAGGCACACGTTAGAGTCTAGCTCCTTAAGTCACTTGCCAAAGATGTGTGTCTATTCTGTATGGGAAAGCTTAATCTGATATTGTTAAATTATAAATTTAAATTATGAGAAAGATAATTTAATATGTTAAACCATTAGAACACTTCCATTTTTGATAGTTTAAACAACTGATTTTATCATTCTTGGTATTTTCAAGGCTTATCAGATTCAAAAATCACAAAATTAAACAAGACTGTTTTATTGCCAGAAAAATTCTCCAGTACACTAAGAGAACTTTTGTGTACTAGAGAACCTAAGAATTGAAGTCAGGTAATGGCAATACAGGATATTCTCTATAGATTATGACACTAATTCTCAGAGAGGTTAAATGTCTGCCTGCAATACACTGCATAAATGTTATATTACTTTCATATTTCTTAAATTGTTGTAAACTTTAAAGTCACTTGGGAGAATATCTTTAAAATATATAATCCTAGCTCACTCTAGCCAAACTAATGGAATCAAAGAAGAGTCCAGGCTGATATGTTTTGCAAAAGTTTCCCAGACATCTTTTGGATAATCTGGTTAAGAGATTTTGCATCACCTGCACATATTCTAAACCATGGGCCAGTGTTATTTTCTGTTATTTGTCTTTTTTCCATTCGAAGTCCTTGGAAATGCATTCATAGTCAGTAGGCCAAGTAGCCCAGGGGAGGGATTTCTCATTTTTCTTATTGATCATTATGGAATCCAAGTGTCTGCCACTGTGCATTCAATAAAGTTGATGGATGCAAGACGATAAGATATTTATACTAGAAGCAAACTTAACATTGTGTTATATTTGTTCTTGTATTATACAATTATTCTTTATTTCGATCAATTGGTATGTATGTTATATATTTCAGGGATATTTCAGATGGACATACGGGGACAAAGTGCAATAGGAATAGCTTCACCTGTGTGGACTAACGTCTCACCTGTTTGGCCAAGGTGGAAGCTTCCATGGTGACTCCAGAAAGTTTAAAAGCTCCTTCTTTTTCACTGCTCTGTCTTTCCCACCCTTCCATCATGGGCTCCTGACTTAAAGAATAACAGACAACAAGATTAATAAAGCACAGGCTTGTTAATGAAATCAGGTTTGGCGCCAAGGCCTTTAACTTCCTAATCTGTTTTCAGTAGCCTACGTGCCACACAATCACTTTCAGCATCTCTCCTGAGATGGCAGAAAGACATTCATTCTATCTTTGATCTGTTTCTTGTCACTGGAAATTATCTGTACGGATGCGCCTCCAGAATTTTTTTTTTTTTTTTTTTTTTTTTTTACGGGGGCTAAAAAGGGACTAAGGAAAAAAAATCACCGTTTAAATAAAGTATTTTGTTTAAAATTAACATTCACTGGATACTCCACCCTTGGCACCTAAAAAGCTTCTAATGATGCAAAGCCTTTGAGTTATAAATAATCAAAGAGAATCTGAGAGCTGGTCTCTGTACTTCAGGCTCTTATATTTAAGATGGACATCACTACTGTGGAGCAGAAGAACACAGTCGTTGAGATAGTGATTTGTTGATGAGAAAGGTTCTTCCTTCATACAAAGATTAAAGTGCCTTTTGAGGAATGGGATAAACTCAGCGGATTGAATTGTGTTTTAGAACAAGTCATTATTGCATTTATATTACCCTAATGATTGCCAAGCCAAAATGATGAAAGCCTAAGGGTGCTCTGTATACTCCTGCCAGATATATTCTTTTCAGGTGGGAGGTCTCACCACTTGCATCAGTCACTTTTCTTATTTCATCCAACAACATCTATACCCTCAAGGACAACAAATGCAATGGTCTTATCATGATGGTCAGGCCTCCTCCATTATTTGGGGTTCACCACTGTGGAAGTTGCAGGGCTCCTGATATCTCATTTGATCTACAGTCTTATTGAGTGCAGGGAGGGCCTAAGTAGAAATAAAGAAATAAAGGTGGCACTGTGCAGTTAACTCTAATCAAGCTGTAGGTCTACAACCAGCATGGGTGGTGAATCATTGAATCAGTGACTCACTGGGCATATTTGTACTGATCCAATACTATGCTCAGAGCTGCTGAAAGTTAAAGGATGTATCAGACACAGTCTCTGCCCTCAAGGAGTTTAGGACATATTAAAGATACATAAAATAACTCAATATCAAAGGCCACTGTTAATTAAAATCAGTTTCTAGGAAATCACAAGACAGAAAATCTTGATGTGGATAAAGGACAAGAGGAAAGAAAGAACACATCCTGTGTTATATTTACATGCCAGTGATTGTCATTTAACAGCACTTAATCCCTCCTAATAATAATAGAAATATACTACAGTTTACAAGAAAGGAAACCAAGGCTCAGAAAGGTTAAATAACTTAATCGAGTCATAGTTGAAATTGAGATCCAGGTATCTGATTCTTTTTATTATACAAGATTTTTCAGACTTCATGAAAAAAATTAGAACTTAGGGAAGAATAAGAAAACAAGAATTTGAACTAGCAGACAGCAGTAATAAGGATAATTCTAGCCAGTGATGAGAAAAGAATTATAGAGATAAAAATGCATATGCTATTTTAAAAAGAACAGTGAATAAATCACCCTCTCTGCAGCAGTGGTCTGTTTCTGATGCTAACAGTAAAGTAAAAGCATTCAGTTTTAAAATTTACAAAGGGGTTTTACGTGTACTATCTTGTTTGAGGTTTATAATAACCCTGCAAATTAAATAGGAAAGGTATTTTTCTTATATCCACCATTTCATAGGTGAGAAACCTGGGGCGGAGACTAAACCTTGGAACTAAGATTTTAAAATTAGTAAGAACGAGGACAAAAAATTAAATCTAAATCTTTTGGCTTTTGAAATATCCCTGTATTTCAAGGTTTAAACAGATGCTAACCTCAATCATGGAAATCACAGAGGTAATTTCATCTTTGAGTAAGTGATTGAGTAACATAATCTTGGGGATCCTGCTAAGATTTTGTGATTCTGCAGCTGTTACATACACTTCACTGTAGCCAAAGTCAGTTACTCACCATCTCAGGAGTAGTGCTCATGTTTTCAAAACCATTCAGCAACTTAGCTGGTATTTCTCTCTTTGCTGTGTATCTCTCACACCAAGCACAGTGCTTACCACTTAAAAGTTGCAGAGTACTCATAAAGATGCTATCTAACCACAAATATTGGATGTGATTATTATCATTATTACCACTTTGTTTTTGAAGTTTACAGAAATTAAGTGGCTTACTCTAACCTAGATCTGGTGAGTGGAGACCTATTTGGATGCAGATTTGAACAAAGATCTGACTGACTCCAGCTTTTATTCTCAGTGGAATTAGTATAAAAATAAATGAGCCAGTGTCAAATAATGGACTCATACATGAGAACTCGAAGACTATAAATTTATCCTGTAGTCATCACTAGAAATCACCAAATGTCTCTTTAGTCTGAGGTTGCTGTTGCTGCCATCAGCCCTTGCTGTCAGGTAGGGCTCTTGATATCATGCTCTCTCTAGAGAGATAAACACTACTTATCCACTTTCATGTTCTAATGTTCCTGGCCCAATTCCCAGGCCAGAACTTCACAAGCTTTTGAGACAAGATGAATCTACTGTCTTCTAAGAGCTAAGCTCAGTCAAGTGGCCTTTTGTGTGGAATAAGAGATTAGTAGAAATCTGCTCAACTGTGTCAGACCCAATCGCAGGCAGCCATATGTACCACCTGCTCCAGGAATGATTCTGGCATCTGCCATTTACGGACTTAAAGCCAATTTATGTCTTCTGTTTGAGGATTCACAGCACCATGATTTATATTGGTTTTGTTTGTTTGTTTGTTTGTTTGTTTCTCAGAAATGAATAAAAAATCTTAATTATCCCTGTCTTCTCTGTGAATGGTGGAGTGGTGGGGTGGCAGCCAAACACCATGCCTTAGCTATGTTGGTTTTGTTAAACCTCTGCATTCCTTCCTGCCTCAGCCCCTCCCCAGCTCTTTCATGGAGAGTTACCTTTGGTGGCTGACAGGTGACATTGAGAGAATTAAATTCCAGCTTAGCAAACTGTTCATTGGGCTTCAGAGTGGGAAAACTAAAATGCTGGGTTGGAGTTTGATGGATGTAACAAACACATCATTTTTTCTAGGGCATCCACCAACATTCTCACCAAAGCTGTTTCTTTTCCTCCACCCATCAGTTCACCTCCAGAAAGTTGGGGAAATGAACAGTCTTCCAGGCCGATGTACCAGAATTTTGGTCCATGTCCGGATTCTCCAGAAAAATAACTTTTATATATTGAAATAGTGTATTGCTGCACAGTTGTCACTTTTCTAGCAATTTTCAGAGGTGACGCAAGCAGGCCAAAATTTTGAAAGAATTTCAGACCATTTCTTTACAATGGTAACACTTCATAGAGACTCTATGAACTTCACATACCACATGACTCATTTAAAAAACATATATGTTGAAAGATGTATTTTCAGCTTCTTAAGGGCAGAGACCAAGTTATATTAGTCAATGTATCAATAATGCCTAAGCCAGTCCTAGTACATAGTTTACCTACAACAGATAGATGTTTGCCAAAAAAACACTGCTTAGTAAATAGATATTCCGTACAAAAGAAGAAAAGTATTTATTTTATTCTGAACTAAAAATTGAGTTCTGGAGCATTTTTTTTCCCCCTCTGTATCCTCCCACACCCCACCGACTTCCACCTCTGACTTATGGATGTTGCCATTTCCCCTTAAGAACTGGATCTCTGAAGGCAGGGCTTCTCCTCCCTCAGGGCCTGGCGCACCTGGCGCATGGTCCGTGGCTCCACCTGATGTGCAAACCCAGGACCTTCTGAGTATAAAGCAGACATGCTAACCACTACACTATAGAGCCACCCCAAGTTATTGAGTGTTTTAAAGGACATAGTGATCCATTCCTAAATGTAATCACATTGCTTGCAATGTAAATTTATACCTTCATGTCTAAGAAAACATTATCTAAAATATAACTAGAATTTTATATGAAGGGATCTATATTGATGCTCAAGTTCGAGAATGTCCAAAGTATGCAAGTTACAGATAACTTTAAATGGTAAAACCACTTGGACTCATTTGAAATTCAACTAAAATTAGATTAATGAGACTTTTGGATTGCAAATGTTGGTCATTTAAATGACCTGCACATGAGCCTAAATAAAGAGGCAATACTGCTATATATAAAAAGGTATTCTGTGTAAAATATTAAAGATTCCATCTAGTTCTCACATATTAAACTGTACTCTGATAACCCAAGTAATGTTTGCAGGGTGACCTTGAGAAGGTAAATTCTGTGTCTTCAATTTGTATTCTATGAAGTAAAGATTAAGTTCAATCTTAGGGCATTTCTAAGAAGTATATTAAGCTACATGCTTGGTTCATGCCTGACACACAGTAAACTTTCAAAAAAAAAAAAGAAAGTTTATTATCATTATTTCTATAAAGTATTCTGCTTTTATATGTAGGATTTCAAAAATCTAAATTATATTCAACTTCTGGAAACCTGTATTGGTTCATTATATCAGTAAATTTCCTAACTACTTTTCCCCTAACTCTCCAGTATTCAAGAATAATTTCATTAACCATTACTCAAGGTTATTATATTTTTTCCAAGAGGCATATGCCAATGATTTTACCTCCAGAGGAAAAGAAAAGAAATTAAAGATGGTAAGAATAGTCACCAGGTGCTCCTTGAAAAAACATTAAGAATTAATATAACTTTGCAGCATCAGAAGTTTTTAGGCCCATTAGCTTTGAGAAATACTTGCAAAAATAATCTGGTTCATTTCCAACAATTTTAAAAATATGTAAATTTTAAATCTGTCTGTGCCTTCATTATCACAATGTTTTCCAGTTGCCTTCAAATAGTCATCCGAAAGTATTTAATATAGAGAACAACACATTGTGAAAATAATTCAAGAGAGAGATAGCTTTTTGGCAAATATTCCTTCTCTTCACCTTGAACAAATTCTTTACTCAAGTATAAACCTGAAGATAACCATATCTTCCTGCCAGCCCTTAGGATGTTGTAAGGATTAAGGAAGTAATGCCTTGGAAATTTCTTGAGTGACCTCAGAAACAATACTACCTAAAAAGTAAACCACTATTGAACATTCTTCAGCATTTAAATTTTCTACCTCAGTCCAAATCTGAAGGCATGGAGTGAAGGTGAAAAGAGAGTGGCGATATTAGAGGACAAGAAACATAACAGTAGTGAAGAATTCAATGTTTTTCTATTTAGATTAGGCAGCTGTATTCTGTTGTAAACACAAAAATCAGTAGCAGATATCAAAAGAATTAAAGGAGAGTGTTTGCTTTGAAAAAAAACTGAAATTTCTTATGAGAAATAAAAAAGTGGTAGTATAATATACAAAATCCTAACTTATTGATAGTGTCAGTAAATACTACCCATTAACATTTTTATGGTATATCAATCCACCAAATCTTTTAAAAAGTTATTCCACAAAGTATGCTGCAGTAGCAAACATAAACACAAAGTTGATACATCTATTGTTAAAATGAGTTCATATAAATCAAGATAGTCCAAAGGGAGATTTATAAATAACAAACCTTACTGGAAAAACAAACTACACATTACATATAGGACTTTCTAAATAATCGCCTTCAAATTTCTAGTCTTACTTACAACATTCATAGTCCATGTTAATCTTTTCTTTTTTCTTGTTTTCTTAAAGTAAATGAGCCATTTCAAGCCACAATGATTTCCTTTTGAATCACGGTGAATATTTTAGTGCATCTACAGATATCTTTGTGATACCTATACGTGTCATCCACTATATTGTATTTTAATTACACAACTTAGTAATTTTTTAGTTCTTTGGTTCCTTAGTCTCATTATAGGTATTATTTTATATATATATCATATATGTACTAATATAAATTGATAGAGATAAATATATATTAGTCTTTAATTTACTAACAACTTTTTCTCACATAAACCCCCAGAAAAAGGTTATCCTTAGTAACTGTACAATAATTTGAGTGAACATAGTGACGTAAAATTTGGAGTTATTGTTTCTACATAAACACTTTTAGAGAAAATGAGTTAACTGCAATTGATGGCAAAGGGAAACCTAAGATTCATAGACATATATCTATAACCAATCCTCAACGCCTTTACCCAGGCAAAATAGTAGGTCACTTTCTTACTTCCAGAGAAACCCATTCACATATTATTGTGTAATTTCATAATTCCCAATTTCTCTTTCAGGGCTTCAATAATGCTTACTTAACATAATTTCACCTAGAAATAAATTATATGTGTATATAGAGTTGAAA
>NW_011888920.1:1993485-2005670 GCF_000151845.1 Pteropus vampyrus
TACTTGCAAAAATAATCTGGTTCATTTCCAACAATTTTAAAAATATGTAAATTTTAAATCTGTCTGTGCCTTCATTATCACAATGTTTTCCAGTTGCCTTCAAATAGTCATCCGAAAGTATTTAATATAGAGAACAACACATTGTGAAAATAATTCAAGAGAGAGATAGCTTTTTGGCAAATATTCCTTCTCTTCACCTTGAACAAATTCTTTACTCAAGTATAAACCTGAAGATAACCATATCTTCCTGCCAGCCCTTAGGATGTTGTAAGGATTAAGGAAGTAATGCCTTGGAAATTTCTTGAGTGACCTCAGAAACAATACTACCTAAAAAGTAAACCACTATTGAACATTCTTCAGCATTTAAATTTTCTACCTCAGTCCAAATCTGAAGGCATGGAGTGAAGGTGAAAAGAGAGTGGCGATATTAGAGGACAAGAAACATAACAGTAGTGAAGAATTCAATGTTTTTCTATTTAGATTAGGCAGCTGTATTCTGTTGTAAACACAAAAATCAGTAGCAGATATCAAAAGAATTAAAGGAGAGTGTTTGCTTTGAAAAAAAACTGAAATTTCTTATGAGAAATAAAAAAGTGGTAGTATAATATACAAAATCCTAACTTATTGATAGTGTCAGTAAATACTACCCATTAACATTTTTATGGTATATCAATCCACCAAATCTTTTAAAAAGTTATTCCACAAAGTATGCTGCAGTAGCAAACATAAACACAAAGTTGATACATCTATTGTTAAAATGAGTTCATATAAATCAAGATAGTCCAAAGGGAGATTTATAAATAACAAACCTTACTGGAAAAACAAACTACACATTACATATAGGACTTTCTAAATAATCGCCTTCAAATTTCTAGTCTTACTTACAACATTCATAGTCCATGTTAATCTTTTCTTTTTTCTTGTTTTCTTAAAGTAAATGAGCCATTTCAAGCCACAATGATTTCCTTTTGAATCACGGTGAATATTTTAGTGCATCTACAGATATCTTTGTGATACCTATACGTGTCATCCACTATATTGTATTTTAATTACACAACTTAGTAATTTTTTAGTTCTTTGGTTCCTTAGTCTCATTATAGGTATTATTTTATATATATATCATATATGTACTAATATAAATTGATAGAGATAAATATATATTAGTCTTTAATTTACTAACAACTTTTTCTCACATAAACCCCCAGAAAAAGGTTATCCTTAGTAACTGTACAATAATTTGAGTGAACATAGTGACGTAAAATTTGGAGTTATTGTTTCTACATAAACACTTTTAGAGAAAATGAGTTAACTGCAATTGATGGCAAAGGGAAACCTAAGATTCATAGACATATATCTATAACCAATCCTCAACGCCTTTACCCAGGCAAAATAGTAGGTCACTTTCTTACTTCCAGAGAAACCCATTCACATATTATTGTGTAATTTCATAATTCCCAATTTCTCTTTCAGGGCTTCAATAATGCTTACTTAACATAATTTCACCTAGAAATAAATTATATGTGTATATAGAGTTGAAAGTAGAAAGAATTATATCTAAGTGTGATTTGTGTTACATCTTGCTATGGACAGAATATTTGTGTCTCCCCAAAATTCATAAATTGAGACCTAATCTCCAATGTGATGTTGTTTAGAGATGAGGTCTTTGGTTATGAAGGTGGAGCTCTCATGAATGGGATTAGTGCCTTTATACAAGTGGTCCCAGAAACCTTCCTCATCCCTTCTGACAAGTGAGGACACTTAGAAGACGGCCATCGATGAGCCAGGAAGTGGGTCCTTATGAGACGCAAAATCTGCCAGTGCCATGAGCTTGAATCTCCCAGCCTATAAACTGTGAGAAATATTGTTTATAAACTACCAAATTTATGGTATTTTTTTTTTAAAGCAGCCCAAATAGACAGAGCAAGTCCCCAAAGGTGATTGAGTAATCAATCCTAAAGAGATATTTGTCAGTACTTCCTATTGAGAACATAGCCTAGGAAAAGTGTTGTTAAGCAAGATTAACATATGAATACTTTGGACACTGAGACAACCTATCAGTTCCTTTTATTTTTTTTTATTTTAGTAAATTCTTCATGTTTTTCATTTTCCCATCTTTTTAGCAAATGTTTATGACATGTATGAGTATGTATATATGTGTATCTACAGCTAGAGATATAGAGATCTATTTATAATGTAACATGTATATAATATATAATATACACATACACATGTATACATGCACACACATACATATATATACACATTAATGGGATAAATATACATTTAATTTAAAAGAGAATTTTAAAATATCTCTCAAAAGAACACTGTAAAGTATTCCAAAATCAAAGTTAGAATTACTTTTGTGAAAACATAAATATAAGACAAATACACCAATAAAATTTTACACCTTTAATATTCAACATATGAATTTATTATGTCAACAGTTTTGCAATGACCATTGACTATATTTAATCTGTATGTCATGCCCTTTAAAATATATTGTTATTAATGTTTTAAAATGTATATTTTCCAAAATAAGTTATGTGCATCTGATCTATCAAAGCTTTATATAATGGGAAGAAAGACAATTCAAGCATCAAACTGTTTACTGATATCGAAATTAGTTTTGCTTTTTAATATTTTCAATTATACATTTTGTTAAAACTCTCACTTTGAAAACTTTTCACATTTAAAATTTCATCTATTGAAAAGATGCTTAACATCGCCAGCTATTAGAGAAATGCAAATCAAAACCACAATGAGATACCACTTCACACCTGTTAGAATAGCTATAATCAACAGAACAAGTAATAACAAATGCTGGAGAAGATGTGGAGAAAAAGGAACTCTCATACACTGGGGGTGGGACTGCAACTTGGCACAGCCACCATGGAAAACAATATGGAGGTTCTTCAAAAAACTAAGAATGGATCTACCTTATGATCCAGCAATCCTTCTACTGGGTATTTACCCTAAAGACTTGAAAACCCATATCCATAAAGATATTTGCACACCAATGTTCATAGCAGCACTATTCACAGTGGCCAGGACATGGAAGTAACCGAAGTATCCTACGATAGATGGTTGGCTAAAGGAGCTGTGGTACATATATACAATGGAATATTGCTGAGCCATAGAAGAGATGAAATACTGCTATTTGCAACTACCTGGATGGACCTGGAGATAATCATACTAAGCAAAATAAGCCAGACAGAAAAAGCTGAAAATCACGTGATATCACTTATATGTGGGATATAAACCTAAAAGCAACAAATGAACAGGACAAACAAATAGAGACTCAGGGACATGGACAATGGACTAGTGGTTACCAGAGGGTAGGGGGTCGGGGAGGAAGTAAGAGGTAGACAAGGTAAAGGGGGTCAAATATAGGGGGTTTGGGGAAGGATGAAGTGGGTAAAGGGTATCAAATATATGGTAGCTGAAGGAAACTGGACTCCGGGTGATAATCACACAACAGAATATATAGATATCAAATTATAATGTACACCTGAAAATTATATAATTGTATTAACCATTGTTACCCCAATAAACTTAAAAAAAAATTATCTATGAAAACTAATGATGCAAGTCCAAGTATTACTAACAGTGATTATTTTAAAATATAAGTACTATAAACTTTAGTGTGTAGACATTGAAATATCTATGAGATTGAGGAGCAAACAAAGGAAAATATCCAGGGAATTTCATGAAATTTTGACAAAGTAGAAACATGACATAATTCAGGAAAAGAATATCATTACAGAGAGAAGTGTGTTGTACCATAAATAATACATGGGATGGGCCATAATTTCTGAAATCTCTTGTTTTCCTTTTTAGAATAGGTACGGTTTTGTCAAAGTACTGACATAATTAATTAATTAGGCAGTAACAAATAACATATACCTGAAGAAATTTGAAATTCGAATAGCATACTATATTTTAATGTAATTCAATGGTTAGCTTAATTTGGAACATTTCAGTGTTTGCTCTTGCCTCTACCATTTGTAGAGAAGATTTAATTTTATTATTTTTTTCTATTCCTTTTTCTGATTCCTTCGTTCATTTGCAGATATGGGCTGATTAACTTTTTTCTCATATTATGGAGATTTGCCTGCATCTGTTGTTATGTTATTCAAAACTATGTAAGATGTGCTGGAAAATAGACATATTGAAAATATGAGAAAACACTCAGGAAATACTGAGATTGATTTGTGAGTTTTGAAAGGGAAAAACTGAGATTCAACCCGCATTATAGAGAGGTTTTTCAAACAGAAAGATATTAATTGTTTGTAAATAAATTTACACTCAACTTTCTGGGGTCTTTTACATTTGGCAAATAATATCTATCCAGAGGCTAATAAATATATAAAGTTATAATTTTTCCAGGCCTTATAGTAATTTTTAGTAAGTTATTTTGTAAGTAAATGCTTGACATTTCAAGACGTTTCTATGTTTTTAAACAACCAGGAAGGATTATTTGTGACTACTAAAAGAAACCCATGGTTGTCACTATTAATTCTTACTTATTGTGAAATTAGTATGCTTAGCTTTTCTTACTAAATTGACTGCTTTATTGGTATAACAAAAGATATACATAATTAAAATAATCTCATTATCATTTGATAGTTATTCTTTGTCATTATTTTTGAGGTCTATTTTAAATCAGTCAATTTAGCATGATATTTAAGAAATTTATTCTGCATGGCACCCTGAGGATTTTGAAAGGGGTTCAGGCTGGGTTCAGGGAGAACTAGTAAAGTGGGTCAAATATTATCTCTATGTTTAGAAACAGTCATCAGACCTGTTAAAAAAAAAAATGATTGCAGCTGTTGTCTCTAACATGTAACATATGTTCCACAGGCCTTAGAGCAATGTTGAATTGAAGAAGTTCTAACAGGTAAAATAGCTACAACCTTATTTTAAGTATACACTACATTATTTTTTCTTTTTCTTCTCCTCATTACCATATCTTCTTTCTTTTTACTTTTGTTAAAAGTTGGAAGGATGATCTGACCCCTCAGGTAAAAATAGCAAGGCACTTTCGCTGACTCCCCTGAATGTGCGGATGATAAGACCGACAGAACTGCGCGTAATCTTCAGGTTTCTGGGGCTCTGTGGCATTTCTCTCCAGCTTACTATGTTTTAGTCAAGTTATATAAGGAAAGTAAAAATAAAGAGCAATTTTAAAAGGCTAAGGTGGCAGTGCTAAGCACTGTCTAATTTATTTTGAAGATTTTCTTTTTACACTTTAGAGATGTTATTCTATTATGGGTCCAGGTTAAGAAAAAAGTGCCAACTGACTGAACTTTGCCAAATTATAAAACATTGTTCAAAAAAATCTCATTTCATTCTCCAGATGGTCTAATTCCTCTTTTTTTCCCTTTACACTTTTAGGTAAGGGCTTCAAATACTGAGATAAACTATTGACTATTTCCTTAATAATCTGATGAAGGTGACTTAATTAGTCATTATTATTACTTTGAGAAAAATAATAATAAGAGTAAGGAACTCATGATTATTTAACATATGTGTATGATTTATTAGATAACATTATTTCAACAAAGATGCAAATCAGTTCTTGGAGAAGGAAGTATATCTCTTTATTATAAATGTAATTATAAAGTCATATTTCCTTATATGTAAATTTGAGTGAAATTCATTTCAATTTTTCTCAAAACATGACACAATTTCCTTCAAATACAAGATTTATACCATCATATTTAAAACATATGGAAATTCTGACTTCTGCCTCTAGCCAAGATGGAGTAATAGGGACTGGATTTACTCTCCTTCCTTAAACTATTGGGGGGGAAAAAAAGTGAAAACAATAGTATTCAAGACATTGAAAAACAGCACAGTGATCTTGAGAGACTAGAAACAAATGAGGTAAGCCTTACAGTTGCCTCAGTTTACTCCATTGAAAGAGTTTCCAGGCCACAGCACAGGGAGGAGGTTCACAGGTGGAGTGAGAGAAGCTCTGTGACTTGAATGATAGAGCTGACAGTTGGCTTAGAAAGGACAGAACACTGGAGAGAAGAGAGATGCACAAAACAAAACTTTGAAGACCTACAGAAGTTCTCCCTTGATTACTCAGCTGAATACTGATCAATGTTTGCATGTAAAGAAACTACGAGAAATCAAGGAAAAAAACACTGGAAAGAATTACAACATGATTCCTATTTCTCACAGAGGGGTGTAAAAATTATCTGTTACCATCAGCCATACTGAACAACCTTATCATTCACCAGGCATTTAAAACAGTACTTAGAAGGGTCTTGCCTCAATAATATGGAATAATTAGCCCTAAACAAAATACTGATCTGGTCCTACCTACCGAATCATAAAAGCGAGACCTAAAACAATAAAACTATTTTTAAGTAAACTAACTTGATCACAGAAAAAAAAACAAAACTCAAGAATATTTATAGGAGAATAAAAATATCTGGCACCCAAAAAGCTAAAATTTACAATGTCTGATGTTCAGTAAAATATTTCTAGTAATATCAAAAAAGGCTGGAAATCACAACTCCCAAAGAATAGAAAAATCAATTGTTCTAAATTATCCTACAGATACAAGAATTAGCAAAGACATTAAAATAGGTATTATAACTGTATTCCACACAAAGATCAATAGAATTAAATGTAGAGTACACAATGTGCCAATCAATTTCTGTCAAAGATTCAAAAGCAATTTAATAAAAACTTAATTTTTTCAACAAATGATGATGAAGTAATAGCATATCTATAGGCAAATAAATAAACCTTGACCTAACTAAACTTTATACTTGGTACAAAAATTACCTCAATATAGATTCTAGATTTAAATGTGAAATATAAAGCTATAAAACAGTAAATAAATAGGAGAAAATGTTCATGATCTCAGATTATCCAAATAGCTCTTAGCCTGACACCAGACATATGATTCATAAAAGAAAAAAATAATAAATTGTATTTTATCAAAATTAATTTTTACTTCCTCTGTGAGTGCCACTGCTGGAGAATTAAAAAAAAGAAAAGAAAAACAAAAACAAAACAATCGCACACTCAGTAAAGGGGAGACATATTTGCAAAACACATATTCAAGATAAGACTTGCATTCTAAAAACTATAAATAATTAGTAAAACTCAACAAAGAGAAAATAAATGGCCCAATTATAAATGGACAAACAGACTTCACCAAAGAGAACACAGAGATGGCCAATAAATACATACAAGTATGTTTGGCCTCAGGCATCAAAGAAAAAATTTAAATTGAAATTCTCGTTTGATACCACTATGCACCTATGTATTATTTTAGCAATTTGAATCCAACAATGTGTTAAAAAGATAATATATCATGACCTATTGTGATAAATCAATTCAAGAGTGCTTAAACATTTAAAACCAATCACTAAAATTAACTATATTAAGAAATAAAATAAAAAACATAATTACCTCAATAAACACAGAAAAAAATGAAAAAAATCTAATATCTATTTTTGATAAAATTCTCACAAACAAGGAATGGAGTGACCCTCCTCCACATACTAATAAGCTTAATATTTAATGGCAATAGACTAAATGTTTTCTCTCTAAGATTGGGAAAAAGACAAGGATATCTTTTCTTATACTCTTATTCACACTATACTAGATATTTTAACCAGCAAAATATAGAAGGAGAAGAAGAAGTCATCAAGATTAGAAGGAAAGAAATAAAACAATATTAGTTTTCATGTGGAATGATTATCTATGCAGAAAACCCAAAGGATCTTCCAGAAAACTACTAAAAGTAAATTTACAAAATTTGAAGACTATAAGGCCAAAAAAAACCCAAAATTAATATTATTTCCATATACTAGCAATGAATAATCAGAAAGAAATCTACAAAAACAATGTCATTCCAATAACATAGATATATAAAATGTTTAGTAGTCACATATAAATCTGACAAATCCATGAAGGACCTGTACACTGTAATCTGTACAAATTTGCTGAGAATAAAATAAAGAAGTTCTAAATTAATGGAGATATATATCATGTTGATAGATTATGAAGCATAATATTGTTAGATGTCAATTCTCCTTAAATTTATCTATGGGATCAAGATAATACCATGTAAAATTGCAGCAAGATTTTTTTTTTTGATAGAAACTGGCAAATTGATTTAAAATTTATGGAGAAATATAAAGTACTTAGAATAGCCAAAATCCATCTGAAAAATTAAGTGTTGAGATTAACACTACATTATATCAAAAATTAGTAGAAGCGACAGTTTTCAAGATAGTATGGTATTGTCACCAAGATAGATATATCAATGGCACATAATAGAGAGCCAAGAAATAAACAAATATATACAGATAGACTTTTAAACAAATAGTGCTTGTATCATTGGATATCTATATCTTTCTATCATCTATCTATCTATCTATCTATCTATCTATCTATCTATCTATCATCTATCATCTCTCTATCATCTATCTATGGAATTTTAATCCATCCTCACACCTCACATCTTTTAATTATGCAAAATTGTTCATATACCTAAATTACAAAACCTAAACTATAAAATTATAGAAGACAACATAGGAAAATAAATTTGTGACCTTTGGTTAGGCAAAAATTTCTTAAATATAACATCAAAAGCACAATCTATAAATGAACAAAACTGATAAAATGGACTTACCAAAATTTAAAAATTCTGCTTTTTGAAAGAAACTGGTAAGAAAATAAAAACACAAGCCATAGATTAAGAGAAAGTATTTTGCAAATAATATTTCTAATAAAGGAAAAATCATTGGCAAAGATATAGACTATGACACTGAAACCCTCACAATAGAGTTGGTGGAAATATAAAGTAGTATAAGCAATTTGGGAAACAAATTCTTTTAAAAAGGCAATTTCTTAAAAAGCTAATCATACACTTATCATATGATTCAGTCATTTCACTCCTTGGATTAACTAAAGGGAAGCAAAAGCATATGTTCATATAATGACTTACATACAAGTGTTCACAGCAGCTTCATTTATATCACCTACAAAGTGAAAACAGACCAAAACTTTATCAACATGTAGATGGTAATCAACTTATGGTGTATCCTTACAAAAGAATACTACACAACAATAAAAAGAATGAACTACTGATATATGCAATAGCATGGATGAATTACAATAAATATGCTAAAGAATTTGGGCAAAAAGAGTACATGTTGTATGATCTCTAATATAAAAAATTCTAGAAAATTCAACCTAATCTATAGGGACACAAAGTAAATTAGCAGTTGCCTATTGATGAAGGAGATTGGATGGGGAGGGACTAGAAGAAAGGTTACAAAGTGGCATCAGAAAACTTTGGGAATTATAAATAGGAAGATGTTAATTGTGGGGATGATTTCATGGGCAAATATACAAATTGAAATTATCAAATTGTACACTTAAATGTATGTAGTTAATTATGTTGATTGTATATCAATAAAGCTATTAAAATTTAATAACTAAAAGTATAAAATACTAGTAAAAATATTTGAACTGAATGATAAAGCTAAATGTTAAACATTCTGTAGAAAATAATAATGTACTCATTCTTTCACTATTTTGTTCTAATTCTTTCTACAATCTTTATTTTTTAAACTTAATTTGAGTCTACTCTGTTTTTTTGTTTTTCTTTTTTAATTCAAGGGAGAAATACATTTGTGTGCGTGAAAAGTTTGAAAACACCACATTCCTTAAAATCTCCTGTCCCATAGTTGTAGGTGTTCAAAAATGATTTATCATATGAATAAATTAAATCACTAGGCTAAAAATCTAAAGGTCCAGTTTCAGGTATCAATTCTAACACTAGCAAGTTATACTAATCACAGAATATACATAAATCATTAGTGAATGTCTACAGTTTTCGAAAAATAAGAGAATTGTACTGGAATAATATTATTCAAGCAATAGATTCCAATTTATTAGTTAATTGTGAAATCAATTTATGTGACCACAGATGGTATAAAAATATAACAGAATAGTAGATATATCAGTGCATTGCTCATGCATTGCTCATGAAAAAGGTACCCAATGTTTCATGAAGCTCTGATTTCAGTTTTGAATATAAATTCAACTATATGCTATATGTAATATAAAACATATTTCTTAATGTTTATCATAATTAAACAAGTTGAAGAAGAAAAGACTAAGTAATTCCCAGGTATCCACTTAGCCCTCTAATATTGCGGTGTATAAAAATTATGTAAGCAACAGACTTCTGAAATGGGATTCAGGTAAGATGATTCATATGAACTTTTCTATCTTATTATTACTCATACTGGAAAATTAGTCAAAACCATCTTTGAAATACGTAATGTTTGATAAATTACTCTCTATCCGATAATAGTATTTCCTGATAGTTTTCTGAGCAATGACTCAGAAATCACTGGAAAAAATCTGAGAAGAATATCCGAGGATAATAAAAAGATGTTAAAAATGGCTTTGTTTTATGACTAAAAAATGTGGCATCTATCTTAGAGAGATTTTCTAGTATACTTACGTTTAACTCTCCAGTGAGATTTTCAATCTACGAAAGAAAAATTCAGCGCAATAGAGATGAAAAAATGTTCCTGTTTTTGTATATAATTTCTTCCAAAAACTTAAAAAATATTTACTATATATTTTTAAAATTTAAGACTAAAGAGAATAAAATAAGCCTAATGTGTTAAATTTTACAAATAATTTTTGATTTAAGCTTATAAAAGTAATATTTTTAAAATTTAATATAAAAAGTATAGAAAGTCATAAAAAATAAAATGTTTTAAAACTTATACAACTAATAAGAATATTTCACTTTTAATGAATCTATTAGGTCGGGGTAGGAAATCTACTTTTTCATAAGCAAAGATTCAAACATGTCTCTGCATTAGGGGACTTCCATTTTTACCAAGACAAGGTAACTTATTGGCTAAGATTATGAAGCTGTATTTGTTAGTTTGAGTCAAAATAATATAATAAAAGCAAAAAGTGTGTAGGTGGCACCTCCTATTTAGAACTGCTTAGTCAAATATATGGACTCACGGGTAAGGACCAGGCCTCAGCATATCTGGCTTCAGAGGACCACAGGCACAAATGGAAATGTCAGGAGTCAATTCCTGCCTCGCCTTGAGGATTAGAGAGAAACTGCAAGGAGGAAGTTCAGAGGAATTTTCAGCCTGCTCAGTTAGACTGCTGTTACTAAAGGAAGCCAAGAATAAGGCAATCATGCCAATGGCAGCTGGATTGGAGTCATTAGATCCACTTAGCTGCCACATTTCAGGTCATAGGATTTCTCCCAGAGGTGAGTGCAAGGCCAGACTACAAGTGATACCCATAAGACTCACAGGGGTGCAGATCACTCTGAGTCTGCTCTCCAGTGGGAGAGATCACAGGCCTCTGGAGGGTGGAGAGGATCAATGAGCCCAAGTGGCGTCTTTTCACTCTAATGTAGTTTTCCAACTGTTTGCTCCTTCGTAGAGGAGGCCTAGCCTTTGGAATATGCTTTAATTCATCCTTTGGGATCTTAAACAATACCTAGATGCGAGTCATATGCACAGAAAACGTGAAAGTGCCAGGTCTCACACACTGAGTAGGGAGCCCCTTTATCTCATCTCTGGTATGGAGCATGGCCAAAAATAAACAAGACTAGAAATAAAGAACTCAGTATGCAGCTGGAGAAATACCTAATCAGTGCTGGAAAAGTAATCTATGATTTTGTTGGTTAATTATATAATTCTACTTTTATAATTATACATATACGAAATATATTTACATGAAATATGGAATGTAATTATACTTGTATGGAAAAATGGTTAAGAAAATGGGTTTTGGAGTCAGACAAGTCTAGGTTTCAATTTATTTTTTTTACCTATTAATTGAATAACCTTTATGATACTGTTTAATTATCTATAAAAATGGCAAAATATCTTACAGTCTTGTTTCAAAGATTTAATAGAATAATGTAGGTAACAGTAGTTTGTACAAAGTATCATGCGGGGGCTGGCTGGATTAAAATTTTGACTGATTTATGAGTATCAAAATCTGTTTACTAAGACACTAAATAAATGATATAATCATATGTAAAACTGAAGTAAAAAGATTGGTACCAGTTACCACCTACCAGTCGTGCCAGTGATGCTTCCATTCAGAGCCATGCTAAAAAACTTATTTATATTAAACCCCAAGAAGTTAGTGAATGC
>NW_011888920.1:2006600-2016745 GCF_000151845.1 Pteropus vampyrus
CAATACCTATGTTCCCAAAGCTTGAGATCACACACTGGAGAGAACTAACAGTGAGATTTCAAGTAAGATAGAAAAGAGTGGGCCAAATTTTTATTTAGAGTCTTAGCAATAAGTTTAAGAGTGGCATGGTAAAGGGAAGAAGTTGGCAAGATCAGGCTTAAAACTAACTGACAGATCTCAGCCTTCTGGAATGAAGGGCCCACAGATTAGCCTCAGTGCTGAGCTAATTGGCATCTTGAATGTGAAGACCCAAGTGTGAACACAGGCTCTTCCCTCTACTATTTATTCCATGCCACTTAATTAGCCTGAGCCTTGCCTTTTTCATTTGGAAATCTAAGGATAATATGTGTTCAGTCAACTCACTGAAGTAATATGATATATAATGATCACGTTAGATTATCATAGTCCAACCAGGAGTTATAAATTCTGGAATTGAAATAGGAAACTGACAACACAAGAGAAAGTGCTACCAATTCATTTTCCTTGAAGAAAAAGCGAACTATGATGTAACGTAATGCTTAGTAATGTGAGATGGAAAGTAAACCTACTTAAACTCAACGATGAAAAATGGCCTCTTAAGAGAATGAAGAATAACTACTTAAATAAATGGGTCTCTTAGGGGTTTAGATCTTCAGCGTATTGATTTAAAGACAAAATAAATACTAAAACCCTGTTTTGGCATAACCATGTATTCGGTTTCTTGACTACCTACTGTGTATAACGAGCATAGGCCCCAAGTTCAAAGCGGTATCTGAATGACACAAGATGACCTCCATGTCCTGGAAGAAGGCTCATTAGGAGTACGTGGCATCACTGCTTTGTGCAGCAGCCATCTTTCCCTGAACCATGGACATGTAACTGTATAATGCATGTAACAAAGAGGATGTTTATGGCATCACAATCACTTCGTTAGTTTTAAGCTAAAAACTGCATTTATTTTCTTTAATTGTGGTAAAACATACCGTCCATAAAATTTACCATTTAACCACTTGAAAATTTATACTCTAGGGACATTTAGTACATTCATGATTTTGTGCAATTATCAGTTACCTAGTTCCATATCTTTATCATCACCCCCAAAGCCATCAATCCCTGCTGCTTTCTCCTCTCAGCCCTGGTAACCACTAATCTGTTTTCCGTCTCTGTGAATTTCTATATTCTAGGTCGTTCATGTAAATGAAGTCACATAATTTCTGGCCTTTTGTGTCTGGCTTCTTTCACTTAGCCTGATGTTTTCATCCTGTACAGGTTTTGTAGCTGAATAATATTCCATTATGGATAGGTGACATTTGTTTATCCATTAATCAACTGGGGGATGCTTGCTTTGTTTCCATCTTTTAGTTATTGTGAATAATGTTGCTATGAACATACAAGTTTTTATATAAAGACTTCGTTACAATTTTAATGCCCACCCTTCCCCTTCTGTACTTTGACTAAGCTCTCCTCTCGGTGTGGTGTTTAGTGTTGTTCATTCTCTGCATGCCTTTCTAGATTTTTCTCTCACTACTCCCCCCTTTGTAAAAACCCCCCTTCCTAACTGCTATACACTCCCCATAACCAAGGCTGCCACACACCTCTATGCCTTTGCTCAAGCTTTGTCACTGCCAATATGCCTTCATCGTCATGTTGAAAATCTACTCACTTTCTGGCTGTTCAAGAAGCAATACAGGCATTGCCTCTTATTAGGAGCCTTTCCAGATCTCCTTTTCTCGTTTTTGTTCATCCAACCCATACATACATTAATCAATAGGCCAATAACATTCTATTATGTCTGTTTATGTGAATATAGAGGTCTCTTTGCTATGCCATGAGCCCCAGGGAAGCATAGACCAAGCCTGATGTATATGTGAATCCCAACAGAGAGTTTGGCCACATAGTAGATGCTCCATAAAAGTGTGAGAAGTAAATATATTAAACGTCTAAAAGAATGGTGCCTGCGTTTTATGGAGCAAGAAGAGAAGTGAGTTCTTTATAGTTGTTTAGTCCTATCTTTAAGCAACATTTACCTTTTATCTCTCCTATGCCTCTCTACCTCTGACAGCTAATTAATCTCTCAAGCTCACCTTCCAGAAAACCCTATAGAAAAAGACCAAGACCTAGAGAAGAACAGTGGATATGGTCAGGAAAGATAAGGACAATTTATGGCTCTTCATTCTTATCTCCCTGGATTCATATAAATCCACTTTGCTTGCTGATTCCTTAATAGAGACTAAAATAGACTCAGATACAATATTGAAAGGTTCAGCTTTAGTGCCATCTCAAACCATAGATGCTAGCCATGTGATCTCAAATGACATTTTTATTTTGACTTGATAATTTAAAATATGCAATGGAGTAGGTTATAAAGAGACTTTTTAGTACATAGATTAAAATATATTCAAAATGCATTCAATCCATCATCAGTTCTTAATTGCCTATGCTAAAAAGGGGCAAAACTATATTTTATTTCAAGTGGAAAACCTTCATCTTGCCCTCATCCAACCAAATCATATGGTTTAGACAGGATAAAGTTTAAGCATCCCTTCTTCTGAGAAATGTTTCCAGCTATTTTCAGTCCAATTTAAATGCTTTTTTTCTCTGCCTTCATTGCACTTTTCACCTTTCTTTCTCATAGCACCTGCCACTGTCCTGTTAGCATGAATATAGTTGTTCTCTATCCTCCAATAAGTCATTTTATAATAGCATAAACCATGTTTTATCTACAGTGATTACTATATTGCACTATACATAGAAGGTGCTCAATAAATATTTGTTGAGTGAATGTCATACACATTTAATCAAATTTGATAGAGGCCTCATATGACTAGAAACAACAAACTAATCAGTATGGAATGAGCATTGAATTTAATGCACCTTGAAAAATGAGAACTCAGAAGACCAGAAATATATTTTACCATTAAAACACAGCATGAAATAAGGTTTTAATCACCATTAGCACAGCTGAGGCTGAGGTCTGAGGAAGGCTGGTTTATGAAGAGGAGATTATAGAACTTCATGGAGAGGAATTTTGACTACTTTCCAGCTTTTTTGAAGCAATGCTTGTCATAAAATCACTTCTCGTAGTTAAATAATTAATTTAACTCCTAAATAACAGGCAGTGCCTTTCTCTTTTTAAAATTTTTTTGCAGTTAGGAATTGAAACATTAACTGTAATCCAAAACTGATAGGATCAAGAATAATACCATTTTAAAAACCATGCCTTTCAACTCAGAAGACTCTCTATAGTAAGTGAAGATAATAAGGCTGTTGAAAAATTTGAATAACCTACAACATGTGCCTTACCTATTATCTAAACCAGAAAGGATGTCTACATGATAAATAATGATAATTAATAATATCTTGGATTTCTATAGGACTTTTATTGTCCATAGTGTTCAGGGTAATTTTGTATGTTGTCATCTATTTTAAAAGCATCTCTGAGTAATCACAACAGAAAAACATTACTTTTCCTCAACCTAAACTCTCATTGTACCCGGTATTACATTTTTCACATTATGATGAAAGTGTCTGTTAATATATCAGTTCCCTTCACTAGACTGCATCCTTCTCTCCAAGGCAGGACTGTCATATATATTCATCTCTCTGTATTCCAGCACCTTGGACATTAACTGGAACATATTTTGACAAAGGATCTGAGCAAAGTGTCAGTAGCTGAGCCAATATTAGAATCCACTAATTCAAGTGATCTTCACAGATATTCAGAAGAACTGTATCTAATCTAGATTGTATCCTTCTGGATCATTTCTGCAATATTAAAGGGCAGGTTTGACTTTAGATTTGTGAGTTTTTCAAATGGCAGTGATGCTCTCTCAATTAATATCGCTGAAATCATCAAATGAAGATTTGTCAAAATGGTTTATTTGGAAGATATGACATGAAAAGGTTGTCGGATTGTTCCAAAGATGCTCAGATATTAATCTCTCAAAGGAACCAATAGTATGCATCAATAAAGAGAATGACCTACGTGGTAGGAATCGAGTTCCACACCTTCAAAAACATCTTTTTTCTCAATATCTTTCTACTTGGACCTATTGCACTGTTAGACGTATCATCCTGTGTTATAGTTGTTTATGAATCATTTATCTGATGTTTCTCTCACTGAGTAAAGGAGACATGCTCGGTATGTTTTGATGGGAGAGAAGGGAACTGAGGAGAGAATGCAGAAAGATGGTGACTACAGAGTAATCATGTGTGTGGTGAACATGAGGAGGAAGGGAAGCACTGAATCATTGGAACAGTGAAAGTAAGGGGCATTCATTAGGTTTTACCATAGAGAATGAATAAATCACAAGCAACTATGACAATGGATTTCAATGAAATAAGATTTGCATTAATATCGGTTAAAATCCACGTTTCTCTGTCCTTAGTGGTTCACTTTTAAATTATACTGCAGTATTATTTTGGGAGAAGAAGAAAAAGGTGTCAAATTATTACATCTAATTTAACAGAATCTTCTGACTGGTCATACATTTTATCTTTCCATTATAATACTTTTTATAACACATTTACACATTTATAAAATAAACCAAAATATACCATAAACTCAAATTATAGTGACTGCATTAATTCCCAGTAAATGCAATTTTAAACTTATTAAATGGAAGCTTTTATAAACCTGTTGCAGTCATAAGATGCCTGCTTACCTAAAAAAGAGCTAAAGAAAAGTTCTTATTTAAGGATTCTTATATGTAGGAGCCAAAAGATGAAAAGTTATTTTCAAATTGTCTCCAGTGAGTTGGTTGTCAAGGGAACTAAGAAATATGAAGTAGCTAGAATAATTTGTAGGAGGGAAAAAGGCACTACTGAAAGTTCCATTGATATTTCATTATAAACTCCAATTTGGGAGCTTTTTTCTTGTCATCTTACCTGTCATCAAACAAACTTTGGAACAGAAACAAAAGGATCCAACAAGTTTATCTTCTATTGTTTCCCAATCCATGAAAAGCTTTTATAACCATGATCTGCTGTCAGTATAAGAACTCATTTTTGCATAGACAAACCTTCTAAATTTGGCATGTTACTTATTTGTGTCTTTGCTCTTTTGAGAGTTATTCACTTTAAAATGCTGTGTATTTCTTGGACTTTGCAGCATGAATTTTATTTTATTGAGTCATGTCCTATTTGCACATTAACTTCAAAAGAATATGATGCTAAGGTGTTCAATAATTCTCAAAACCCCATAACAATATATCTTCTTTCCCCAAAAGTTAAAAACATAATTTTTTATTTCTAAAATTTTCCATTTAATATTTTTGGACCTGAAGTTGACCATTGGTAACTGAAACCATAGAAGGCAAAACTACGGATAAGAGGGATACTGCTGTACTCCCAGAGCACCTTCCATCACTGACGTTCTACTTATTCTACTACTTATAAGGAATCTTCACTTGGATAGCCACAGACTCATCAAATTGCCCCCAGTCTGAACTCATCATTGCCCCACAAAATTACTCCACTTTATATTTTTAATTAATGCACCTCTACATACCCAAATGAGAAATTCAAGTGCCCACATTTAATCGGTTACCACATTATCTAGATTCTTTCTCGTTATCTCTTGAATTCTTCCTTTCCTCTCCCATCCCACTACCATCTTCTCATTTTAACTTTGGGAAACAAGAAGATAATATTGATTTTTATTTTTAAATCATATCTAGCAGACACTTATTAAATTCACATAAAATAAATGAAATTGTATTAACTATCATTACTATATATCTATAAATCCCTATATGGTTGTTTTGAATATGTTTTGAGCTACAAGGATTTTGTTAATATGGCATATGTTCATGTTTATTAGTGTTTAGTCTATTCTCATTTCCCCTTGGATAGTCAGAGTATGATACAAAGATAGGTATTCAAATTCTATTTATTTAAAGACTATATTTATGTTACATGTTTTCTAAATAACTTATTTAACAATTTAATGACTGTTAATTGAGAAATAAAAACAGCATGCTATTGCATTAAGATTTGTACAATTATTCCATCACCTAGTAACAAACAGCCTATATTTTAGGGGAGAAAATAATTCAGGGAGAAGGGGATGGACATGGAAGGTTAACAGGATCTGCTAGAAGTAGAGAATTTTAACTCACAATATCCAGGGGAATCAAATTTTGGATTAAGAGCATCTTGATAACATATATAACATGATAAAAGATCAAGGATGTCCCAACATTCATCATATCTATAGGTTTTTAATTTTTCAGAGTTCATAAGGATCCTGGAGACCTTCTAAATCCAAAATCCATCATTTACCAGATAGGGATACTGTGACCTGATGAAAGTAGGTGACTTCTCAACTTTAGTGGCAGATCAGAGTACATACCAGGTCTTTGGGCTGTCCAGTTAAGCGCTCTCATTTTTTCTCTCCAATGTGAAGTCTCTGAAGAGGCTTCTGAAGAACCCGCAGCATGATGCAAAAGAACTTATTTTCAGCATGAATCCTTATTGTTTAGAATATTAGCTACTTAAACCTTACTTTCTAAATCAATCAAGATTTCTCTACTTTTATACGGTTTCTCTGCAGTGCTTTTTGTGTTATTTGATATAGTATAATATACTTCAACTAAAAGATTTCTAAAATCATTACATTTGTTAATTTCTACATTACATGACTTATCTGATTATCACTAAAGAGTTAATCATGGTAAAGGGAACAATATATTTCGGTTTTGTTCTTAATGTAATATTTCACATTTACATAGCATTTCAATGTTATTTATTTCACCTGTTTTCTCTTCAGGTATTCAGATATGCTAATAAAGCCGGCCATTGATTTCATAAAATTATCTTTGGTTTCTAGTAAAAGATACGACTATTAATTACATCTAATTCCACCACCATGAGAGTGCCTATCCCAAAGTACCAGTTTACATTAAAATTCAGAGGGTATTTATTCATTCACTCTATGTGATGAGAAGTATATGGCCTTGTTTCTGCTCTCAAGGAGCTATAGTTTCACACATGTGAATATATTGGCTGTCAGAACATGATGATATATGCACAAGTAATCAAAGAAAGATCAGCATAGACATGATTGGGCATAAATGTTCATGGAAGAAGATAAGCCTTACCAGGGCTTAGAAGGACAGGTGACCAAAATGAAGAGAGAAAAAAGTTAAAGTTCTTAAAGCTCATAAGGTCTACATTGCATAGTTCATGCTGTTCTCTTGCTTATTCAGGTCCACCTATGACCTCAGAGTAGAGCTTGCTAACATGCTAATCCTCATGCCCAGAATGCTGTTCTTACTCTCTCATCTGCCAAGCTCATAACAGGGGGCATATCTTAAATATTAGTTCCCAATAAAGACTTTCCTTGAGAGTACCAGTTCCAAAATTTAAATGATGTTCCTTTGTCCCATTCTAATCATAAGCCTTATTTTTCCTTAATAGCATGTAAAATACAATATAATTATATATTTATTCATGTGACAATTTCTGTACCACATATTCTCACTCAACTGAACCCTCCATGAGGTTAGGAATTATATCTGTTATATTCATTTGTGTTTTTTATCTTCAGCACCAGAATAATGCTTGGGATATTGGAGGCATTCAATATTTTTTTTTTTGAGTGAATAAAATGGGAGAAAACAGAGCTCTAAAGAGTGCATCAATAGATTTTAGCAATTGCATTACAGTATAGAAAGAAGATAGACTGTGGAGTTTGGATACAGGCCAACTTTGATATGAATACTTGTTCTGTGATGTACTCTCTCTCTGAGTTTCAACTTCTTCTCAGGTAAAATGGACATTATAACCCTAGCTTATATGTATTTTATAAACATTGAAAAAAACAATGAATATAAAATGCCTAGTACGTTGTCTAATATACAATAAAAGCTTCTGATATTTATATATTAGCATTAATAATATAGTGATATGCTTGTAATACTTATTAATAATAATACTTTGAAATAGTTAAATTTCAAATGCAAACCAATATACTCAAATTACTTTTTCAGCATTCATTGTTCCTGTGAACATGAGTTTCCCCAAATCGTATTCAACACCCTAAAAATCAACTTAATAATCATAAACTTTTACTAGACTATTTCTTCTTTTGGCCTAATAATATAATTTGGTTACATGTTGTAGTTTTCAATTTTAAAACTTGGAAAAATTGCAGATAATAGTTTAATCCAGGTCTCAGAAAGTTTGGATTGCCTGTTTGCTTGTATGTGATAGAACAGATACTGCTGATTTTTATATATATATATATAAAAATATATATATAAAAATATATATATATATATATATTGAGAGAGAGAGAGGAGAGAGAGAGAGACTCTAAAGAGACTGAATCACAGGAACCTTTTGGAAAAGTATAAAACTGAAAGATTGGATCAAGTCAAGTGCCCACGAGATCTATGGCTCATGATTTTCAGACAAGAGACGAATGTTGGCTATGAGAATTCCTGTCCCTTGTCCAAAACTCCTGAGTCGGGTCTGTTTTCTAAGGAAGGAAACTTTCAAATAGAGCAATAATTGCTATCTTATATTTTTCATGAAATTCAAAAGAGAATGTTATCCACATAACTTATTTAATTTTCTTAGTCGCTTTTAGGCAGTAAAATTACCTCATACACGTTTTGTTCAGAATAAATGTACAATAAGATCTGTCCTATATCCACAATTTCTGTGCAAACAAAATAAATGGAAAACCAGTGAGGAGATATATGTTAAATTAGAACTTCAGAGAAATTACCCATATATCAGGAAAATGTGACAGGTTTCAAAATATTTACCCACGTTCATTTTATGGAAAATGCTCATTCAAATCCACAGGAACTTTAGATCTTAAATGAGCATTAAAATGAATGGAAAAATATTTCTATCAATTTAAAATAGTTCATTGCCTAAATCTCTGATCTGGCAGCTTCTTGACAGAAATATTAATTTTAGTTATTTAGAGCTAAAGTGACTACTCATGGATATGAAATATCTTAGATTTTAAACTTTCGATTTATCTCAGATGTGACTTTTTTGAGAAACTAACTCTCACTGCAAAGCCTATTCATGCTAATTTCTTCTTTAATCATTTCTCCCTTATTAAAAACTTCATCACCTCCAACTGTGGCTTACTCTGGGATAATTACTTTATTTTATTTTATTTTAAATCTGAAGAATCATTGCTATTTAAAGAAAAGTTTATAGAAACTCAAAGTGAAAAGCTTTGCTATATAAAATAAATAGTTCTACAAAATAAATAATGTAGTGAATAGTATATATTATCATAAATAATAAATGTAACAATTATTTAAGTTAGTAAGTTTGAAGATGAAGGCCAAATGTAGTTTTTTTAAGTATCATTTTAATCTATTTATTCAGATTGACATAAATCTAAGGCAAAATACCGCCACATGTATGGCAATATTGATATAGTGCACATTGTCTGACAGTCTTTAACTAAACTCAGGTAAAATACCCAAATAGAACAAAAATGGAAAGATTTAGAAGTCAATGAGAACATAAGATTCATCAGAAATTATACAAAAACATAAAATTTTAAAGTATGGCAATGCCACGTGCATATCCAAAACATCTATGCTGGAAAATATCTAAAAATCTTAATAATCTCTATGAATTAAGCATAGATTATAAAATCTATGTTGTTGCTTCTTTAGCAGTATATTTTCTATTTTGTTTTTGTTTTTGTTTTTCTTTTTTATTATAGGGAGAAGAACTTATTTTTCATTCAGGTGTGAAAATCCTGGGAGCGCACTCTCAATTAGAATTTAGTAACTACTCAAGTTATAAAGTTTTAATTTTTAGATACTAAACTAGTGAAATACTCCAGGTCAAATTTACTTTGACAAATTGACCTTGGCATCCATTCTTGAAACAAAAGTCTTATTAACTAAAAGATATATTCCAAAGTTACAAAGAAGTATAAATCAATCCTGTAGGTAAACATTTCTCTTTTTTATCCTAACTAAAGTAAGACTGAGGAGTGTCAGGAGATAAGAAAAGAGAAAGACATACATTTTAAATTGTGAAAAAGTCAAATGACAGACTACTGGGAATCCAGTGGCATAAACTTGATTATGAATTGTTCCTGAAGTCATCGTTTTCAAACCTGACTAAAACTGTGAAAGCTGTTAAATGCTGGCCTCCTTTCTGAAACTGGCTAGTGAAGA
>NW_011888920.1:2016795-2018887 GCF_000151845.1 Pteropus vampyrus
TTTTTTATTATAGGGAGAAGAACTTATTTTTCATTCAGGTGTGAAAATCCTGGGAGCGCACTCTCAATTAGAATTTAGTAACTACTCAAGTTATAAAGTTGTAATTTTTAGATACTAAACTAGTGAAATACTCCAGGTCAAATTTACTTTGACAAATTGACCTTGGCATCCATTCTTGAAACAAAAGTCTTATTAACTAAAAGATATATTCCAAAGTTACAAAGAAGTATAAATCAATCCTGTAGGTAAACATTTCTCTTTTTTATCTAACTAAAGTAAGACTGAGGAGTGTCAGGAGATAAGAAAAGAGAAAGACATACATTTTAAATTGTGAAAAAGTCAAATGACAGACTACTGGGAATCCAGTGGCATAAACTTGATTATGAATTGTTCCTGAAGTCATCGTTTTCAAACCTGACTAAAACTGTGAAAGCTGTTAAATGCTGGCCTCCTTTCTGAAACTGGCTAGTGAAGAATTCATTTTTTTCTTATTATTCAAGGCTTCTTTCCTGGAAAGGAATGGAACTATAGACCCTGCTCTATTGTAGAAACCTGTGCATTGTTTACATCTAGAAGAGGAAGAAATCCTCCAATCCAAATGTGTCCCCATGAGTAAAGTAAAAGATGGCTTTCCCCCGCATTTAGCAAGAGTGTATTGTGCTAATTCTAATAATGATTATCTGTCTGATTTAACAGAGAAGGGAAAAGATTAACTTCCACGATTCAAAACAAACAAACAAACAAACAAACAAACAAAAAACCCCTATCTGGCAAAGAACTAAACTCCATAATTTTCAAAAAATATATCTTACCATATAGAATTCTGTTGGTCAATGAAATACTTTTTATTTAAAAATAGAGACATCACAGAGCAAAGACTGAAACAATGATACTAGACAATATAAAATATATAGAAATTACAACTTAAAACTAAGGATCTCAAGGAAAAATTAAATCCCTTTAAACCATTACTGAGGAAAGTGAACAAAGACTTGAATAAAGTCCAAGATAGGAAGACTAAATATTTTTTAAATGACAGTTCTTTCCAACTTAATTTATAGGTTGAACATAGTTTGTAAATTATCCCGGAGTTTCTTTCTTCTTTCTTCCTTTTTTAATTGAAAAATCTTAGAATGGCCAGAAATATTGTTTCTAAAATGATTAGTAAGAATTTTCTTCCCTTTTAAGCAACTAAATCATATTGTAAAATTACAACAAAAACAAATATATAAAATAGCAAAGCTTTTCAAAATAAAAAAGATATAAAATAGCTTTAAAAATTTGAATGAATTTCTAATCTCTGGGTATGGAAGAACTATAAGCACACAACAATGGAAGATAAAATAGTTGTAAATAGAAAATAAAACAGTGTAAAATATTGACCAACTTGGCAACGTATACAGTTTTTTAATCTTTTTTTCTTTTAAAGTAAATAAAATTTAAAGGCAAGTGAAACCTGGTAATGTTTGTGTAACTTTGTATATGCATTCGTTAATGTGCAAAATATGTGTAACTTTGTATATGCATTCGTTAATGTGCAAAAACTCCTTTCAAAACATTAAGAATTTATGAATATTCAAAAGAAGAATTGTCAATATGTACCAGTAGTTAATCCATAGAAAAATGTAAATAGACAATTAAATTGTAAAACATTCAGCCTCACTAGTAATCAAAGCAAGTTCATCAGTCACAATGAGATTTCATTTTTGTTCATCAAATTGGCAAAGATTAAAAATTTAATACCCTTCTTTTGCAAGAATTAGGGAAAATGAACACTGTATATGGCTTTTATGAATATAAATTTGGTGGGCAATGTGGAATAATATATCTCTATTTCTATCCCTATTTTTATCTATAGGAAGATATTTTGGAGGTCTTATAAGTGCTCATACTCTTTGACCCAATATTTCTACTTTTTAAGCTGTAGGATAATTAAACATAAAATTATAGAGGAAAAGCTCATTACAATATTATTAAATTACCAAACATTGACATCAACATAAATGTCTAATACTGGCATTATAACATGATATTTCTACACAATGAAATATCCATTAAAATAAAAATAAGAATTCCAAACATGATAAATTGT
>NW_011888920.1:2019001-2025892 GCF_000151845.1 Pteropus vampyrus
TGCCTGTAAACTGCTCGATATATGTTTGGTGGTTAATGCTCTCCATCTTCAGCTGGATCCCAAGAAATTATACCCACTTGTTAAGTATTGTTATGAGACTGGTGTATGAATTTTATTTTCTTTTTTATATTTTTATGCAAATAAAAAAGAAATTTTCATATTGGATAAAACATTTTCTATAAGATAGTTTAAGATCATACTCCCTGGTCTCGAATGCAGCCTTATTGAAATTCACTCAGAAGGATAAAGTGGAAGGAGCATAATTTTTTGAATCATAGGTATACAAGTTCAAATCCTGTAACTGCTTCTAAAATACATAAAAATCAGGATATATATACAAATTTTTTTCTGAGCCTTGCTTGGTCATCAGTATTAAAAAGAAGATAAACTTTATAAAGTGTCTAGTACAATACCTAACATATAAATATTCTCTGGTTATTAACTCCTTCCCTTTGCCTTTCCGCTATTAACAGCTGTTGACTAGACACTCTTTCTCTTAATAGCATTGCCCCTCCCAAGAGAGAAGTCTTGGAGACACATAGCTTCTGCCTCATCCACTCCACTAACATTCACTGGATAGCAAGCCTTGCAACATTCTTGTCTTAATTTCCTCCCATCTTACCCTCAGTTTCCACAACTCCCTAGTTAAAGCTCTCCTTTGTTTTTCTTTTAGAGTTCCGAGATGGCTTCCTAACTACTCTCCCAGATTCTGAACAGCTCTCTACTTTGTTACCAGAGTGAGTGTCCAAAAACACAAATCTGATCATTACTGTCTTGATTAGCCTCCTTTGTTAGCTCCTCAAGTACTGCCAGTATGAATTATAAATTCAATAGTCTTACATATGAAGTTCTTCATGATCTGATCTTTGCTTTTTCTCCAGCCTCCATTATCAACCCCATACCCTCTATTATCCGGTCCTACAAAATTTCTTATAATTTACTCCGGTGATACACGCTCATGCTAATGCTGTCTTTATCCTGATAAACTCTCTTCTCCCATCTCTCCTGGGCTGAATCACTCCTGCTCTTCATTCTCAAATATTTTCTCCTCCAGAAAGTCTTCTCTGTTTAAAGAAAACTACTATAGTTTGTCTTTTTTCTGGGTTCATATAACTTCCTCCACACAATGCTATCATAGAAGTTGTGACCCTGTATTAACATTTACTTTTACATTCACTTATACTACTGGCCAATGGATGCCTTGAGATCAGGAACAAAGTCTTTCTCATGGCTAGAATCCCAGCTCCTAGCATAATACATGAAGTAAGCATTATTGATGAATAAATTAATAATATATGGATTTTTTTCTGCCATCTCTAAGTTAATTTGGAAAAAATAACTGGAGGTTGTGCACCCAATTGTTTCCACATTGTCTATTTTTTCAACAATTTAGAATATACCATAATGATATTTTCCTTCCTTTTATATATCCAAATGCTTTAGTAATATTCAATTTCCAAGAAAGGGGGTCATGACATAGTAAAAATAAAATTAAACTTGGTTGCCAGAGTAATTACTACTTCTAGCTTGGTGAATAACTAGCTAAATAACTGAGCGCTTCCAATAGCTTCTCTATGTTTCAGTTTTCTCATTAACTAAGGGATAATCTCTGATCATTATTCTAACTCCAAAGTGTGGTTATTCCCTCTATACTTTTTGTAAAATAATCTGTTCTCTATGATATAGTTTTATTTTCTCTATTCTTTCCTTTCCAGTTTAAAAAATTGGTTTTTTGTTGTTTGTTTTGTTTTGTTTTTTACTTTTTAGGATTCCTTGTTACTTAAGATATAAAACATAATAACTCACTCTTTTTTGGCTTTCTAGATACCGGTTTCTTCTCTCTCCCGGTTTGTAACATACTATTGCTAAATCATTTTAATACTATTCTCTTGAAGCTGTCATCTCTCCATTTCAGTGAATCTCCTTTGCCCTCAAATAAAACACCAACTTCTAAATGTTACCTTCAAAATGCTGAAGCTAGACTTATACTCCCTTTCTTCTCTTGTCTCCTCTTCACCTTATTCCTCACCCTGTTTCTCTTACAAATCCCTTTCCTTGCCAAGCAACATTTTGTCCATGTCGCTCAGTTCACCCCTGTTCCATATTTCTGTTCCATTAAGCTGGAGTTCAACACCTATTTCCTTCAAACATTTGTCATCAATTAACTCCATTTCTCCTCTGACCTTCTCAGAGGTCCTGAGGAAGCTTTTCAACTCAATGTTCCGAGTAATAAGCAATCTGGCTAAATATTCATATCATCAAGTTCATAGGACAAAAATACTGTTGTTCAAAGAAAAAAATTGGTTAGACTAAATTATGAAATAAATCTGGAAACACCCAGGTCTTAGTCTCAGTTTTATCCCAGATTTGTTGGTATTCTTCTTTTAATCCTCCCTGAGAATCACTGATAACTTACCTTAAGTAGTGCAGCAGCAGGCCCACAAAACTTTCTAGCTCTGTTGAAATTTTAGTAGGTGGAATCTTTTGTTTATTTGATACCTAACAAATGCACTGAATTTATTGGGATAATCAAATTCCAGTTCTCTAATACTTTCAGAACTTAAAAAAAAATTAACAAATATAAACTCTTTGGTAATTTGGTCACAATATGCTCATAACATGTTAACAACTGGAAAGGATTTTATATATAGTCTAGCTTAAACGGTATTGTACAGATTAGAAAATTGTGACCCACCAAAGGGAAGACATTTATAGAAGTTCCCACTGCTTTTAGGTTGAAAGGCAATATTAGGGCCTCATCTTTCCAGTTTCAAGTTACACCATATTCTTTTTTGTCCTTTAACATACTGTTAAGATGTAAGCAGAATAATCATATGATCACAACTCTTCTGAAGCTGATCTCTGGATATAGAACATTAGATATCGACTTGCACTTGTTACTGAAAAAAGACAACCATAGTTTTATTATAACTAGACACCAAAAAGTGCCAGAAATACTTCCACATCTTCATACCAGTGCAACATGATAGGATTTGTATTAACAAATTATTCTCAATATTTCTCTGCCTGTTATCAGTTTACCTATGAAGTAAACTGGTAAAATTTGAGCTTTAACTTTCAAGATCAATAATAAACAGCTAGACAGTTGTTAGAGAAAATACTATAAATGTAGTTATAGTACATTTAGACCACATGTAAGTTTTTCATTATAATTGATCTCCAAAGCTATTTCTATAGAGAAGTAGCCTCATTATGTTAAATAATCCAGTGCAGGAGTTTGAATACCTATTCTTAATACAATTTTTAATTACATAGGTAAAATAGACACCATGAATAATTGCTTTTATATTATACACCTGTATATATTACTGATGAAAATTGACCATCTCTTTCTTTAATATATCACCTTTAGAAAAAAATATCTCAGTAACTGTTCTTTGTGATTTTAATCCCTAGCATTTATAAAATGAAGAAAGCAGAAACTTGGGAATTTGTTATTTTTAACTAAATTTGCACTCCTTAGTTATAATTATAGTTGCTATTCATTGATTGGTTACTGTCATGCACTAGATTATCAATTTATGTTAGATATTTAATCATTGAAACAACCTCAATCTTCATTTTATAGATTAAGAAATTACTCAAAATCAAACAGCTAGTATGTTTATTTGATGATCCAGGTGTTGCTCACTCTAAAAACCCATGCTCATGAAAAATAAAGTCATGTTAATTGATTACCATTTAGGTATCTGATGTCAGTGCCAGCTGGAAGAAATGCAGAAGCAAACTCCTTAGCCTCATTTATATTTTATAGAAATATACATATTCTATTCTGATGTACATATCTTTGAGCTTTACTCTATAATAAAGTTAAGTTGATTTTATCAGGTCTTATTTTTAAGATCAAAAGGGTAGACCAAAGCAATGCTCAATCAAGGCTAATTATTCCCCACTACTCAGGAAAGATTCTTTTGCATACCCTGTGTGAGGTCCTGGGAATCATGAGGTTTTCCAGTATGGCAGAGGAGGCAGGCAGTATTCTAGGCCTTATGTGGCTGCCAGGTACTCTTCTCTCTAATCCTTTCAGGTGTTTGTTTTCCTAGCCTCAGGTAATTTCCTCATACACATTTCATATCACTGGTACACATGATAATTACCTAGCTGAATACTGGAGGGGGATCCTCTACAGATTTCTGGAGTTTTCTCTCTATGAAGCTCTTCCTCTCTGGTGCTCTGTCCAATAAACTCTAGCAGCCTTAGTCTCCCTGGACGCTCAGCTGTAGACCTTTCCTTCAGAGAGTGCACTAAGACTCACTGGAATTCCCCTCCCTGCACCACAGCCTGGAAACTCACTTGGTGCAGTTAAGTAGAGGCAAGCAAAGATCTAACCCCAGTTGTTTCCCATGTCACAAGAATCATTTTTTTTCATTACCTGATGTCCAGTGTTTTGTAAACCATCATTTAATGTACTTGGTATGTTTTTAATTGTTTCCGGGGAAAGGGCACTGATGTTCTTTTTTATTCCATCTTGGCCAGAAGTGGAAGCCTTGTAATAAACAAGTTTAATAAAGGATACTTCATTGTATATTCAGAAATATCTTTGTATATTTCCTAGGTTTTGTTCAAGTGGAGTTTGACATGGTTTACACCTTGGACTGTGCTGTCATTCTTTCTACTCCTTTCGAGTTGATTACATTTCAACCACTAACCAGGGAATGCTCTGTATGCCAATTTTGCACATGAGAATATATTCTCCACTCACAACACATTGACGAAAAATAAGTTTCTTGTTTACACTCTGAATTGGTAAGTTTTTAATTGGAACTCAGAATTTCTAGGCTTTATTCAGTAATCTAATTTCCTACTCCTTACCTCATTTGTCTGAATACCTTAATCTCTGTGTGTGTGTGTGTGTGTGTGTGTGTGTGTGTGTTAAAGTATAACTCACTAGTCTATGTACTTAGACACACACTCTCTCTCATCAAATGCAACATTTACAGTACAAAAATTTTCTCTCCAGACATTATTTTATTTTACTGTAAAGTTAAGTAAGTGTTTACTCTGATCCCCCCTTTTAATTTTGTCTAGAATATCTAGGTTTTTATAATTGGAAGGTGTTTGCAATTAATTTAATTGGCCATGGTATAAAAATAAGAAATCTTATCTTTATATTTCCATGTATATATATTTTGTTTAATTTTTTACTGAATGTAAAGTGTAATACATATCAATCATGAGTGATAAGCATCCCCATATCAACAAAGCTTTAAAACATCTCAAAAAATAGTGACCCAAAGTCTACAGACTAAACAATTTATAGGCATAGAAGTGTGTCTGGTTTTCACCATTGAATATGATATTAGCTGAGGATTTGTCATATAGGGCATTTATTATTGAGGTACTTTTCTTCTATACCCATTTTATTGAGTGTTTTAATCACAAATGAATGTTGTACTTTGTCAAATGCATCATTGATATGATCATATGATTTTAATCTTATATTTTGTTAACCTGGTATGTCGCATTAACCAATTTTCATATGTTGAATCATCCTTGTGCCCCGAGAAAGAACCCCACTTGATCACGATGTATTATTCTTTAAATGTATTATTGTATTTGATTTGTTAGTATTTTGTTTAGGATTTTTGCATCTGTATTCATCAGATATATTGGTCAGTAGTTTTCTTATTTTGTGTTATCCTTGCCAGAATTTGGTTATCAGAATTTGGTTCCTAGAGTTTGGAAGTATTGCCTCTTCTTCAATTTTTTTGGAAGACTTTGAGAAGGATAGGTGTTAAATCTTCTTTGAATGTTTGGTAAAATTCACCAATAAAGTCATCTGGTCCTGGACTTTTACTTTTTGAGAAGTTTTTGATGATTATTTCAATTTCTTTACTGTTGATTAGTCTATTTAGATTTTCTAGTTCTGTGTGATTCAGTCTAAGAAGGTTATGTATTTCTAAGAACTTGTATATTTATTTTAGGTTATTGAATTTGGTGGCATATGGTCTTTCATAGTATTGATTTCTGTGATGTCCATCACAACTTCTGTTTTTATTTCTAATTTTGTTTATTTGAATTTTTTCTCTTTTTTACTTAGTGAGTCTACCCAGAGGCTTGTTAATTTTATTAATCTTTTCAAGGAATTGAAAGTTTTACTTCAAAATTAAGAAACAAGACAAGGATGCCCACTCTCACCACTGCTATTCAACATAGTGTCAGAAGTCCTAGCCGGAGCAATCAGGCAAGAGAAAGAAATTAAGGGTATCCAAATTGGGAATGAAATAGTAAAATTGTCACTTTTTGCAGATGACACTATTATGTATATAGAAAACTCTAAATACTACACCGAACAACTATTAGAAATAATAAATACAGTAAAGTTGCAGTATAAAAAAATCAATGTACAAAAATCCACTGCATTCTTATATACAAACGATAAAACTTCAGAAAAATGAAAAACAATTCCTTTTGAAATTGGATCGAAAAGAATAAAATACCTAGGAATTAACAAAGAATGTGAAGGACCTATACACTGAAAACTACAAGACATTATTAAAAGAAATTGAAGAAATCACAAAGAAATTAAAAGATATTCCATGTTCATGAACTGGACATAGTTAAAATGGCCATATTACTCAAAGCAATAGAGAGATTTAATGCAAATCTTATCAAAATTCTAATTGTTTTTTAAAGAAATGGAACAACAATAAACAGCATCTGATTTGTGTGGAATCAAAAAAGATCCCAAATAACCAAAAGAATTCCTGAAAAAAAAAAGAACAAGGCCAGAGATATCACATTCCCTGATTTCAAAGTATACTACAAAGTAATAATAATCAAAACAGCATGATATTGGCAGAAAAACAGACACACAGATCAATGGAACAGAATTGAGAGTCCATAAATAAATAAATAAATAAATAAATG
>NW_011888920.1:2027252-2061513 GCF_000151845.1 Pteropus vampyrus
TCTATGAAATGATGCTTTCTTTTGAAATTTTAATTAAGATGAATAGGACAAAATAAAATTCAATGAGAAGTCAAATGTGTAATTTAAGAAAGTAAAGGAGTGAACTAATTTTAATGATCTATCAAAGGTTTAATTTTTAACCTCAGCTCAGCAAAAGCTCAAAGAATACAATTAACTATTTAAAATAAATTGAATAATGTTCAATATATTAATGAAGTGATGTGTTTATTTCTAAACAGAAGCTGGAGAAATATAAACTGAAACCAAGAAGCAAAATAGATTCCAACCTTAGAAAAATACAACCTGAAAAATAGAAGAAATATGATTTGAACTATATATGAAATGGAATAGAACTAAGGTAAAAAACATCTCTGATAGTAATAAATACACACACAAAAAAATGAATAAAAGGTATTTGGTACATTTTGTCTAGTGATAAAAAAGTCATAACATGAGACATTTTTGATTTCCTTATTACTCATAAGGTGAGCAATAAACCAGTCAATGTCCTATGTTTGAACAATTTGGTTTTTATAAATAAAAGAATTAAAAATCAATCAAATTTTTATAAAAGGTGCAGGTTTTATTATAGCCCTGTAACTGGAAAGATGAAACTTGAATTTCAGGTTTAAAAATATATTTAAATTGATATGCTCAATTCTCCTACATGTAACATGTACACATAGATATATTTATCTTTAAATACTTACATGTAACAGTGGTCTATACAGGATTCTAAGCTATTTTTTCTCCAAATTTTCATTGAGATTAATGTTTGTTTATAATTTTAAGATTATTATAAGACTTATAAATATGATCACCTGTGAGTTTCAAACTTTCTTATGCATCCCCCAAAACTGGGTACAAAGTCATTTTGACAAAAGACTTAATAGCTCAGGTGACATCTGCTTTACTGTTTCTGATAGAATGGTATCGCACAGTACTATTAACATTTTTGAAAAAGCACTCATTAAAAATAAATAAGCCAAATAAAAACAATTAGATAAGAAAGGAAATATTATTTTCTTACATAGTAAATAGTGAAAAATAAAATAAAAATGTGTATATCAAATGTAAAAATGTTGTCGAAGTTCTTGTTTTTGAGTTAAAACTTATAGCTATAATGCAAGATTCTACTTGAGTCTTTACAGTTCATATTTAACCTAGCAAATTCACTTCCAAGGATGTGCCTTAAGAAAATAATCAGTGATGATCACAAGATCTGTGTAAGATGATATTCAATCTCTTTGCCAGTATCCATAATAGCAATTGTGAAAATAACTTAGATGTTAGAAATGATTGAAAATTATAGAGTCAGAAAGGCAGCTCAGGGGTAATTAGAAGCACACAAGGAAAGTGTCATGGCCAGAAAGATAGCCCATCGGAGGTCAAGTCTGGGCCACGAGAGCAACTGAATAAGCAGTGACCTGGAGCAGTCAAGAGTTAAGCTACAGAGAATACTCTAGACTTAGGCATGCAGGGTCTCTGCCTGGGGCATTCATCACTAGTGCCAAATCTTTGGAGTGTCCTTCTTTGCAGTGCCATCCCGGAACTAAGCTATGCCTAGACAAAGAACCAGATAGGTCTGTCCTTATTTCACCCTTTAGGGACATTCTGAAATCTTCTATTCCTCCCCAATCCATGTGCAATAAACCAGATGCCCTGAGGACCACAAGGACTCATGCCTATCGGATCATCTCTGGGCCCCATACCTTCTCCATAGTTTCAGGAGGGCATGGTTTCTGTTTGTGAGAGGATCTCCCCAGGGGGCTATTTTTATTTCACTGGGTTGGAGAAGATTTATGCATGACAAAGATGATAACATGCTGAGTTCTACACTTTGAACCAAGGAGAGTTCAGGGTTAAGTCACTGATTTAAACCAAATGTGTGGCCAGTACACTGAGTCTTGCTCTTCCACCTTATTATCTTTATCCTGCCCATTGATCTACAGCACCCAAGGGCTGTGGAGAGTCCACCACCACTGACTGGTATCTCTTCACAGGTTTTCCAGCCCATATCAGGCATTCATCTAGAAGAGTCTCAGTCTATCTCCTCCAAGGGCATTTAAGACCATCATCAAGTCTTTCCATGTGCATGCTCTCCTACTGCGAAATGATGTGATGTCATGCTTCTCCTGGTTGGTCCTAAGACATACCATATTTTGTCCAAATGAGACTGTTCTTCTTGCTCTGTCTAGGGACCCTAACCTAAGTTCCCTACTGGTGGCATTAAAAGGAAGGTGGGAAGATAAGGAATGCGATCAGCATCAAAACAGATTTTATTCTAGGATTATAGTGATTATAACCTACAGATTTCAGGAAAATATAGGATTAGAGAATATGCTGTTCTACATTTCTACTAGAAAATTCTGTATAGTAAATTTCACATGACCAGAAAATGACTTACTCACATGCCCTTGTATTTGTTTTATATTGTTGTGTAAAACATTATACAAATTTAGCCTAAAACAAAGCACAGTTTTCATGGGAATGTTGCATATTTCAGGTGGGTTATCAGCTCAGGGTTTCATAAAGCTGAAATTATGATGTTGACTGAGAGTGTCTTTATGTGGAAACTTAAGTGGGGAAAGATCTACTTCCAAACTCCCTTAAATTGTGGGAAAATTCTTTTTTTTTTTGTAGTTATATGATCCTGTATTTTTACTGTATTTTTGCTGTTAGTCAGGATCTGCTCTCAGTTGTTAGAGGCCACTCTCAAATCCTTTCCATATAAGCCCCTCCATTGTCCTTTCTCTTATAATTTGAATTTCCTTAGTTCTTCTTTCTCTGATCTCTAGACTCTCTTAAAAGGGAATCATCTGATTAGGTCAGAAATATTTACACTTAAGGGAAGGTTATTATAAAGGGTGCTCACACCAGGAGTAAATAATGTCAGAGGCTATTTGAGAATTTTGCCTGCCATAGCCTTAATAGAAGTTCTCAGAGTATTTGTTCCAATTTGTTGGTTGCTCAATTTTACATGGCAGCTCAACAGTTACACACTTTATTATCTACCATGTGTAGTCAGAAAAACAATCAACCATGGCAGTATAATCAGTGGATTATTTCCTGAATGAATTTTCTTTATCCGGGGCTAGAAAGCCTCAAAGTCTAGTACTATAGTAATATATGCCCACATAGAAAGAAGAGAAGGAAGCGACTTTTACTTTAGGGGAGATAATGGGAGGAAACTGATAGCTGATATTTGGTCTTTCCTTCTTTTATGTAGGTAATAATAAACTAGCTAACTTAGAGTGAGTGCTTGCTTTGACCAGACACTAAAACATACATTATGTGATTCCATCTTAAATAGATCATATAAAATTTACTTTTACTGTCCCCTTAAGTGTAAATATTTCTGACCTATTCAGGTGATCCCCTTTTAAGAAGATCTAGAGATCAGAAAAAGAAGAACTAAGGAAATTCGAAATATAATTTTACAAATTAGGAAATCTAAGGTAGGAAATATATTGGATATATATTTTGTTTCTTTCTCAATATATATCTATCATTTAAAAAGTAGATCTAATTCACTTCGAATTCAGTTTCTATTAATATATCTGTCCTTTATTGCCTTTCTTGATCTTCCCAGAACTTACATTTAATGTTTAAAGAGATTACAATAAAGATTATTTTCTTACTGTTTCCCTGTAAATCTATGTTTTAAAATGGACTATTTGATCAGCTCTAATAGTGTAGAATTGAAGGTGAACTTTGTAAAAGAATTAAAATATCATTTGTCTCTGAAAGACGGTAATGTATTCACAAAATTCCCAGTATCTAACCACCTTTAAATTCTCAGATAAATGTTTAAAACTCAGATCAATTAGACAAGTTAATAATGTTTTACTAAGTTGAAATATTAAAATTTAAATGTGCATAATTAACTATGAATAAATAATTTTCAAAATTAAACAGTTGCATTATTCTTTTATAGGTATGATTATTAATGCAAACGTAGAAAAAGTGATTGTTAATAAGTATAAATATGAATGCCAAAATAATTTTTTTTAGGCTAAGAAAACTTTCTTAGACTAAGTCGGCACTTAGGTGAATGATATTTTATTCTACATGTAAGAAATTTTAAAGTATCTCATTGGACAAAATATACTTATGTGAAATTTAGTGAGAAATACTTTTCACTTAATGTGTATTTAAAAAAAATCTTTACATGAGCTAATTCCCACAACAGAAACAAAAATAGACCAATATGTGAATTGAGATCTCATTACTACTCCTGTTAAAAAGAATCATTTATAAACTTAAATAATATTTTCTTTTCAACATTGCCAATATTAGTAGAAGAGAGTATACAAAATGTTTGGGCTAAACTTTTCTTCCTTTGCTAAATGCAACATAAATAAAAATAGAATCGTAATTCTAGAGATTTCAGTAAAAGTTTACTAAAACAAATTTCTGAATTGAAATAACAAAAGATTAAGGATATACAAGGCCTAAACTATACACCTTTTTAATTTAAAGCTGATTAGCACCATTAACCAGATCATGGCATCCCCCGCCCCCCCCCCCCCCCCCCGCCACCTCCGCCATTGAAACTTTAAAAAACAAATTTTCATTTGTTTTCTTTACCATGACATGTATATTATTTTTGTAAAGCATGATAAAAAGCAGGCCAATTTTTGTTGATGTTTGCTCTTTTGGCAACTCTTTATGATTTCTTATAACTCAAAAAAGTATTTCTTAGATTAGTGAGCAAGTTTCAATTATCCTGAGGTATATTTTTGGAGCTTATAGATGTGAACTAAGTTGGCATAGTGCTCAATCCTCTGTGTAATGCTTGGTCTATGTTTTCTACTTATTTATTAATTCAACAAACATGATGCGTTATGGAAATGCTGCAAATGACATAAATTATAGCCCTTGCCCTCAAGAAATATCATATACAGATGGAGAGAGAGAGATAATATATTACATCATAATGTGGTCCAAGCTATAACAGAAGTGAATATAGCCTGCTCTAGAATCAGTAAAATTTTTACCTAAGTCAGGCCAGGGAGACAGGGATGGTTTATTGGTAATGTTGTTATTTGAGTTGACCTCTAAAAGTTGAATTTTGAAAAGTTTTGACATGGTTTTAAATCTTAGTGAAAAAAATAATAAAAGTCAACAAAGTGAAACTTCCTCATTGTCCACAGTCAAAATGCCATCATATGAACCCACATAGCGTTCCCTCTAATTATTAAGAAAAATGTACCTTTACTCTGATCTAGGGCTAAACCTTCCATTTAAACTATGTATCCCATGCTTTCTTTCCTCTACATGGACATCGCTCTTTTATTTATATTTTTTCTCATTTATTGTGAAACCTAAAATGTTCTCCATGAACTGGGTATTGTCTGGTCCACCAAGCCATAAAGTTGTAAATGAACGGCACTTTTCACCATCAAATGGAAATAATATATATGGGATCAGGCGCAATAGGTCCTGAAGACATAAGTAAATTGCACATAGTAGTGTAGGTATTCATGACCTCTACTTCTGGTATTTTGCCTTTTTTCTCCCTACTTTCACTCACACGCTAATGGGGAGGTTACTATAACCTACTGAATGAAAAAGAACAAATATAGGCTTGGTTTATAGATGATTCTGCATGATATACACAGACCACTCAAAAGTAGACAACTGCAGCACTACGATGCCACTCTGAGATAACACTAAAGGACAATGATAAAGGGAAATCTTGTCAATGGGTATAACTTTGAGCAGTACACCTGGTTGATTATTTTTGGGGGAAAGGATAGATGACCAAAGGTATAAGTCTACATCAATTTATGAGATGTGATTAAGAATTTGGCTGGATGGTTCAAGGATTTGAAAAAAATATGATTGGAAAATTAGTGACAAGAAGTTCTAGAAAATATATTTCAATATGGACCTCTCTGAATAGGCAAAGAATGTGAAGATATTTGTGCCCCATGTTAATGTTTATCAAAAGGTGACCTCAGTAAAGGAAGATCTTAAAATCAGCAATGAGCTCTCAAAATGGCACCATTCCCTAGTAATATCAGACAGTTACCTGGTGGAAAGTTGATTACATTGGACTTCTTCCATCATGGAATGAGAGTGCCTTATTCTTACAGGAAAAGTTATTTATTCTGAAGATAGATTTGCCTTCCTGGACTGTACTGTTTCTGCTAAAATTACGTTCTTGGAAATTATAGAGTGACTTATTGTCATTTTATGATTTATAATAAAAAATATATATTTGGTATTCATCCCAGTTTCCATCACAGAGTTCTTAAAACCCTTAGAATTTCCTAAGTGATGAAAACTAGAAAGGTGTCTTTTCTTATGTTAATGAGGTGACATTTAGATCACATTGGAAGATGGGGGCTGGTTACCAGAAGAGCCAACTACGTATGATTACAGGATTGGAACTTTCAGTTCCACTCCCTTGACTTCACCAATAGCTAATGATTTATCAATCATACCCATGTAATAATGTAATAAATCCCTCATAAAAACCCCAAAGGACTGTGTTTGGAGACTTTCAGGTTGATGGGCATGGGAAAGTGTTGGGAGAGTGGTATGCTGGGAGAGGGCATGAAAGCTTCATGGCCTTTCCCCATTCTTTGTCCTATGCATCTCTTCTATCTGGTTTTTCCTTGTATCTTTTTATAATAAACCAGTATTCTGGTAAGTAAACTGTTTCTCTGAGTTCTGTGAGCCACTCTAGCAAAGAAATTGAACCCATGGAGGGCATCATTGGAACCTCCAACCTGTATCGCATTGGTCAGAAGCATAGGTGATAACCTGAGCTTGTGATTGACATCTCAAGAGGGTTAGGTGGGGAGTCTTCTGGAAATAAACACTTAACTTGTGGATCTGATACTATCTCCAGATAGTGTCGGAATTGAGCTGAATTATTAGAACCCTAGTCAAAGAATTGTTACTGTGAAAACTCACTCGCCCCCAAACACACATGCATTAAAAGTTTTATTTATCAGATCAGAACTTTTATTTATCCACATTCATGGTATTCCATCAGCATTGATAATGACCAAGGAATCCATTTCAGAACAAATGAAGTGGAGAAATAGTCCAATGCTCAGAGAATTCACTGATTTTACCATGTCACCCATCATCACTGGTTTCATAGAATGGTAGAATAGCCTTTTGAAAACTCAGATATGATGAAAGATAGGTGGCATCATCTTTCAGAGAAGGAGCCATGCCCTCCAAGATGGGTATATGCTCTTAATCAGCTTCAGATATACAATACTGCTTCTCCATTAGCCAAGATTCATGAGTCTAGAAATCAGGAGATAGAAAATTAGTGACCCCTCTTCACATTATCCCTAGAAGCAAATTTTTGCTTCTTGTCCCAAGACTTTAGTCTTCAATGGTCTAGAACAGGGGTCCCCAATGCCCGGGCCGTGGACTGGTACTGGTCCGCGGTCTGTTAGGAACTGGGCTGCTGAACAACAGGCAAGTGAGCAAAGCGTTGTCTGTATTTACAGCCACTCCCCAGTACTAGCATCACCACCTCGGCTCCACCTCAGATCATCAGGCATTAGATTCTTACAGGAGCACTGGCTCCTGGTGCCAAAAAGTTGGAGACCTCTGATCTAGAGGTTTTAGTTACAAATAGAGAAAAGCATCCACCAGGTAACATAATGATTAAACTAACCTGGAAATTGAGACTATCACCTTCCCACTTCCAGCTCATATGACACTGAGCAAATAGGCTAGGCAGCAACCTGAGATAATTGATCCTAAAGAAATTGAAATGGAATTGATACTATATAATTGGGTAACGAGAAGTATGCTGGAATACAGGAGATCTGCTAACGTGTGCCTTCTTCATTCTATATTTTAGGATTAAAGTCAATAGAAAACTAAATAACATTAAGCTAAACAAATCTAAGCAATTCAGGCAGGACAGCTAATGGCCCAGCCTTCAGGAATGAAGGTTCGGGTCACCTCAGCAGGCAAAGAACCACAACCAAATGAAGTACTTGCTGAGGGCAAATGAAATATGGAATGAGTAGTTGAAAATGTGATTATAAACATAGCCATGACCTTGTAAAGAGCTGAAGAAATGAGGACTAAAACAGTTATGGTTATTTTTTCTTTATTTTGATATGATTATGTTTATAGATCTCAAATTTTATTATTCTCTCACTTTCTCCTTATCACATGGTACAAAATATATTAATATATATATATTATTAATAAGTATACTGGAATTAATTTCTATCTCTTCTATTATCAATAACATTATTTTTCTTTAGGTCTTTATAGCACTCTTTATATTTTGCCTTAGAATTTCTCATGCACATATCTGTCTCCTCAATATTTTTCATGCCCTTGGACTATAAAACTATATCTTATTTATCTTTGTTTCCTCCACAGTGCCTGGCATAATTTCATCTAGAATAGTTGCTCAGTTAATATTTGTTGTATTGAAACATTTAACATTTGAAATGTCAGCACCTATATACATCATTAATTCAAACTAATTTAATCAGCTGCTATTGTAATCCAGAAAAAAATTTTCTACTGTTTTTGTCTCAATATATCATCATCCATTAGTAACTGATGATCAGATTCTAGAATGTGAACATTAGGGTAAATATTAAGTTTCTATATCAGTATAAGAATTAATTTTTGACCAGATGTTTAGTTTTGTCTGTATTTTAAATTAATTTTTCTGCTTACATAACAGGAATAGGGTTGAAGATATTAAACACAAATGATTATTTTTATTAACTAATAACATTAGATATGGACTTAGAATAAATCTTCAAAAGATGCAGTACTTACCATTAACAAATACTTCTGAAATAAGATTAGAAAGCTAAAGATGCACTATAAAGATAATTGTTTGGAATAAGAGAGGTGGGACTAAGGCTCTTGGAAGTCATTTTGACCTAGTCATTGGTCTGCACAAAATCTTTATTTGAGTTCATTTCTTTTTGGGGATATCCAATATCCTGGAAAGTTTCATAACCATGACTTGTGGCCAAATAGAATAAATTTACTTGTATATAATCATCAATGGATGAAATTTTTTAGTGACTTGGCTTAATAAATTTAGTAGACACATCATTCTCGATATCTCGTCTGCAAGTTGGCAAAGCTCCTTACCTAATTGAGAGATATACCAGTGTTTGGGAAAAGCATATTGGATTTTCTGTAAGACTGCTACCAAGAAGTACACTAGAAACCAAACAAGTGTGCCCATGTCTATCAACATCTTAACACTTATGTTTTCAAACTATGTTATTTTTTCTCCTACAGTGGGCTCTGAGATCCTTGAGAACAAAGATTATGTTATCTTATCCACTCAAAGGTGACTAGGGCTTGCCCTAGATAAGATTCTCTACATGTGGAATTTGAGCCAGGGTTTCAGGTACATGTGATTTATTGGGAAATTTTTCTCAAACAAAGGGGGAGAGGATAAAAAGAGTATGATAGAACAGGGGATGGAGAAAAATAAGGATGTGGTCTCAGCTGGATTCTGGATCATTAACTGAACCATTTGAAGACCATGGAGCTTGATATCAGTTAGTCTCCTCCAATCAGTTTAGCTGTAAACTATCTTGGGGATGGTGAGGGAGGCTGTCCAAAGGGGTGAAAAACTGGGTTAGTTCACATCCTCTAAGAATCAGCCACCAAAATGAGTTCAGCATGCAAGATAAATATTGTGAAGAAGGCTTGTGAGGGAAAATGGGAAGGGGGTTCTGACATTTGTGAAAAAAGAGAAAAAGAATAAAGATTGGGAGACATAACAACTAAATGTAATATATCCTGAAAGAGAGAAAGTCCATTAGGTTAAAAACTAAGTGTATTAGTTTTCTGTGGTGGCTATAATGAATTATTTATTGTAAAATTAGTGGCTTAAAACAATATGAATTTATTTTCTTACAGTTCTGTAGTTTAGAAGTTCAAAATGAGTGACATTAAACAAAAATCAAGATGTTAGCAAGGCCGAATTCTTTACTGGAATGTCTAAGGGAGAACCCATTTTCTTGCCCTCTCTAGGCTTTGGAGATTGCCAGCTTCCCATGGCTTGTGATCATCTTCTTGCTCTCAAAACTGGAAACAGTAAGTTGAGTTCTCTCACACTGCATCACGCTAACGTCTTCTTCTGCTTCATTCTTCCACACTTAAAGGATCTTGTAATATACATTGGGCTTACCAGGCAAATCCAGAAGAATCTCTCTATTTTAAGGTCAGCTGTTAAACGATCTTAATTTCTTCTACAACTGTAATTCCTCTTTGCCATATAACCTAACATATACACAGGTTCAAGGAATTAGAATTCTGCCTACCACACTAAGGAAGTCTTAATAAAGTATGGACTTTGGTTAATAATAACTGTCAGGGCCGAGCGGATCATGTCGGCTTCGCCAAGTGTCAGCGGTATTGCTGACCGAGAAGGGAAAGTTCAATGGTGAGACACTCAGTTGGAAGAATGTACAAGAGGCAGACATGAGAATGAAATGGCAGGCACCAACTTTATTGTGTGGAGCACACTTCTGTTTCCAGAAGTGCAATTCTATTGGGAAGTGCAGTCTACTGCAGCGGGCATGAGGTATGGCGGGCATGAGGTATTGCGTGCACTTGTTCTGCTCCCCTTACTTGTGCTCCCCTGCTGCTCTCCAGGGGATCACATGGCTCCTCATATAGCAGAGTACAATAGTGGCCTTCAGCTACACATATGATACAATAAGCTGAAGTACGTTTACATATTTTCTAAATCTGAGGTCCTATTCCTAGCCGCAGGCCTGGATCACAGCTAGACCTTGGACCAGCCAGACCTTAGGCCAGTCAGGCCTGGTGCCCATAATAACATATCAATAGTCGTTCATTAATTGTGACTGGTGTACATACAAATGTAAGATGTTAATAATAAAAGAAGCTAGGTGTGAGATAATAGGAATTCTCTACACATTTCACATTTTTTTGCAAATCTAAAATTATTCTAAAATAAAATGTTTATTTTTAAAAAAAATTTAAAAAATTAAGTGTATTTTTAAATTTTCAGTTTTTATTTTATTAAATTAGGTGACTGTTTCACTTGTGTGGTAAAAACCATAGTAAAGTTTTAGAAGGCTGTTTACAAACCAGGATTATTAAAAGAACTACCAAGGTTATAAAGATGTAGAGATAGTGCCATAAAAGATCTAATTGAAGTAATTAATATATCTGAAATGTTTTAGCTTGGAAAAAAATGAAAACAAAACAAAACACCCTAACCATTATAACTGACATATAATTTGGATGGAGCACTTTTTATGACACTGAATTCCATTTGCAAGAGTATTTAGACAGGAGATCTTGATATTAAATGGACTATTGAACATACTGACTTTTATGATTGAACTTAATTTTATTTTTATTTTTAAATATGATAAGAAAAGAAGAATTATAACACATCACCAGATTTCATTAAAAAAATAAGTTCTTTAGAAATATATTTGCAAGTTTGTATTGTACCCCATTATGAAGTGACAAAGAAATGAATTTCGGACTTCACCACAGTATGTCATTCCAAATTACATCTAAGTAAACACAAACATCTGCTTGTGATGTAAACAAAATCTGTCGTGAAAGGACTCATCAAGAATCATCAGAGCATAATATTTAATATTCATTAGGGACATGAAAATTTTAAGGTTTTTCTTCCTCTCTATTCTCAGAGGTACTAATTATATAGTAAATGAATAATTCTAGTTTCCAGTTTCACAAATTAGAAGCTGCAACATGTACTCTTACTAAAGATTTGTTTAAATTCTAGTAAAACAATTATTCCATCTCACATTTTTCTTGAAAAAACTGGAATTACCACAAGCATACAAAATAAATAAAGAGAAGATTAATAGAGTATAAATACCAAAGCATGTAAACCATACTTGAATGAAAACAAGGAGAAGGTTTCCAATGCCAAAATCTAAGTGAGAAACTGAGATAAGGAAACTTCACCAAGAAACGTTGGAAAGGAACTGGAGAACTGGAATTGAGTCAGTGGAGCAAGGCAGTAGATTCTGTTCAGTAGAATTCAAAGTACCCAGCAGAAAGCCCCAGATGGTTGTGAACGCCTAAGACAGAGTTTAATTAGATTGGAGGAAAATGCTGCTCTGAACCTTTGGCTGTACCTTTCAAAGCATTCTAGCACACAGCAGCTTAAATAGAAGGTATCTAGCATGGATAGGTCACCAAGAAAATAGATTTTGCATATCACTAAAACAAGATATTATAATTAGGACCAATATCACAGTCATCTATCTTCAGCAGTGTAATCAAGTAGTTTAAATTGAGAATGGAAGCATAAAATAGGTAATGCTGAAAGGGCAAGGTTGTAAATGAAGACTTTCTAGCTGTAGACTTTCATGCCTAGAAAATGTAAAATGTCAAAGACATACTGGCAGAGAAGTGGTTGCATCAGACTAGTTTGGTACTACTCTAAAACATGTACAAAACTATATTTGATATTTAATCTGTCAGTAGTAAAAATATTCTTTCTTCAAAAATACTCCTGCCCTCATGAAGATCTTTTCTACTTCAAGAAAAAAAATCAGATACATTTATTTTCACTGTTTCAAATGACTAAAAAAAAACATGATTAAAATGACATTTACCATGAAGGAATTTGTATTTTATTAGGTCAAATCAAAAACTTTAACAAATTTAAAATATAAGAAGTTTTCAAAAAAGCATTTGATGAGCATTAAGTTTCTGTATCACTAATAACATGTTTTATTCAATTAAGTGAAGTCTGTGAAGTCATAGTGCATTATTTACACTTAAACATATGTAAATATTCAATAAATTCAATAAAATAATAAATTACCAAGTGATTGAAAAATTGCTTATGTATAAACCTGGATTAGTTAATGCTATGTGACTCTTGTGCCTTAACTTTTCATAACTCCTCTATTTGCCAATATCACAACAGAACACGTTCCCTCCGATCTTAATTACTACCAGCCCAAGCCCCAGCCTTGGTACACTTAATAAAGAGTCATACAGACTTTCCACATCAGTGGAGCTGTTAGGAACCAAATATTGAAGATTATGTTCTCTGATGTTCTATACAGGTCTTCCTCTGTTTCCTTTCTTACTAACCAACCCACTGAGCTAAAGTTCAGGATTCAAAATATCTGAGATTGACAGATGGTTAATATCCTGCAGTAGGCTTTTCACTCACCTGACCTGAATCCACAATCTCGAGTGCTCCTCAATCACATTTGATATATAATCCCAGAGCCCACCAATATCTCAAGCTCTGTATGTCTCAAACTTTTCATCATCCTGGGTATCCTGCCTAAGCTATTAAATAACACCTTTTAACAGACTGCCTAAGTAAGAAACCTCAGTCACATGGTACTCTTCCCTTTCCCTAAATTCCTCCATTTAATATAGGTTTAAGAAGAAAAGTCAACGTCATTTGGTGACACAGTGTTAAAAAACTAAAAAGTACTCAATAAATGTTAAGTCTCATCAATCATATATGCATGCTTGTGAAATACATACAGAAAGTTATAATCAGGAAAACTGCTTAAAATATGGAGAAAAAAGGGGGAAGAGATCAAATGACTTTTCTAAGTAACTACTTCTAATGGCACTATTAGAACTTATCTGCCATATAACACAACTCTCCAATTTAGGAAGAAATACCATTTTGACAGCATCTCTGATAGATCATCACCACTGCTTAAGTGCTTCTCATGTAGAGGAAGCAGTTGTTTCATAAGCCAGTTTATTTTATTATCTTGATATTATCCACTGTCTCTTAATTCATTTTCTAGTTCACATTTCATTTTGGAATTAAAAGCCCCGTATGGGTTTTAAACTTTCCTTAACTAATGTGGAGGAGGGTAGAGATTAAATTTGCATAAAAGGACTAAGAGCTCTGAGTGTAATTGAGAATACCACTCTGGAAGCTTTCTAAATATTAATGATTAAGTCATGGGGAGGGGAACGCCTCTTTTTCAAACTTTACAATAGTTAGGGGAAGGTTAACCAAGAACAGAATTTGCTGCCCTTCACTTAGTACTTTATTATAAGATCCAGTTTGCGTATGCATGGCAGTTTTTACTCTGGGCACAATGTACCTATCTCACTTCATTTTCAGCATACTATTTACTTTAGATTGAAACGGTCATGATCATTCACGAACTTTCATGTATGCCATGCCATATGCAGAGACAATGTTTGTTTGCATGATCATCGGCCTATTGGGGAAGAATTCTCAAACAGAAACATTCAACATGCATTCTTATGAATCTATTCAGTTATTTTTTTGTTGATGCAGAGTTAAAAAGAATAATCATGCTTGGACTTATTTTTGTTGACACATATCATCAAATAATTGAACAGAAACTATTAGACAGCTGTGGGATGGCCTGTGGGGAATTGATTGAAGTATTTTTTCTACTTGACATAATTCCTTGCATCTTTTTCGAAACAATAGCAGTGCGTTTGATTATTCTTCTTCGTATTCATAGTGCCATGTTTATGTAATGTTTCAGTGGAAAAATTTTTTTTTCCTTTTATAATGAGAAAGGAAATCAAATATCCCTTCATTTTTCCCTAAAACATTAAAAGGAGGAAAACATATTAATTTCCTCCTTTTATCTCTCAATGTCCTTTCCTATTCTATAGGTTTTGTTGTTGTTGTTGTTGTTGTTAGAAAGCCTAGGAAATGTATGTTTTTTATCGACAAATATATGGATTATACCATATTACTTCATTTGTTGGGAGGTATGGAGGTTACAGAGAATAATGGGAATTCATTTATGTAATAAATTCATTTGAAGTGTTTATGATGCTTGTCTCTATTTAACTTTACTCAGAACTAAGACTAGAAAGGGATGGGCATTGTTTGAAACCACTACAAGCCAAACTAAAAACCCATAGATGCCCAAGGCAAAAGATTATGGTTAAAAGACACAAGAGAACCCCTGAGACCCAGAAGCAAATGCCGAGAGGATTTTCTTTGGGAAATTAATATTTTCAGAAGTACTCACGTATATTGGAAAATTTAGAAAGACATGTCCATGCCCAGGGCAAGATGCATGCTAAAAAACAACCTGAGAAGATCCTCATCTTTCACCTCAGGCTGATCCCTAGCCTCAGTGCAAACTTAGCTAAGCATTGCCTAAATGTCCAGACACTGAGCCAGTCTCCATAGACTGGCTAAGGTGATGGTTTCTATATCTTATTTATTTATTTATTTATTTTGGTTTTTGTAATTTAAGGAAATCTCTGTGAAAATACTAGTTGAAAACAAGTTAAAGAACAGAGACTTCAGTAACCACACACAAGGAAGAATACTGTATGTGCAAAAAAAAAAAAAAAGAAAGAAAGAAAAATCTTGAAAGTCACTAAACAAATGGATAACTATAGGCATTAATAATTTGGAAAAATTACAGTAAATCCTGGGAAAGAGAAAAAATCTGATTTCTATAGTTATTACACTCTAGTGTTCAAATCTCCATTGCTCAACAAATAATCCAATGATTTAAAAGAAGCAGGAAAGTATGGCTTATTCAAAGGAGCAAAACAAATTGACAGACACTATCCCTGACAAAATCATTTACGAGACAAATACTTTTAAACAGTCTTAAATGTAGTCAAAGAGCTAAAGAAAAACATGAAAAAAAGAACTAAACAAAATCAGGAAAACAATGTATAAAAATAATATCAATAAAGAGATAGAACTTATAAAACAAAGTCAAATAAAAATCCTGTGGTTAAAATAACTGCTATGAGAAAAGTTACTAAAGGGGTACAAATTCAGATTTGAGCAAAAAGAAGAGAATCGGCAAACTTAAAGATAAGGCAATTGAAATTATTGAATCTGTAAATGGTGTCGAGAAAACTGAATAAATACATGCAGAAAAATGAAACTAGACCACCTTCTTACATTATATACAAGAATAAACTCAAAATGGATTAAAGATTTAAATGTAAGACCTAAAACCATAAAACTCCTAGAAGAAAATATAGGCGATAAACTCTCTGATGTTGCTCTTCATAATATTTTTTTTTCTATCTTCTTGGACAAGGGAAACAAAAGAAATAATAAATAATAAATAAGTGGGACTACATCAAACTAAAAAGTTTTTGCACAGTAAAGGAAACCATCAACAAAACAAAAAACAATGCAATGCAAAAGATATTCACCAATGATATATCCAATAAAAAGGTTAATATCCAAAATTTATAAAAGACTTATACTACTTATACTCAGTACCACAAACAAGAAAAAAATAATACAATTAAAAATGGGCAGAGGACCTAAACAGACATTTCTCCAAAGAGGACATACAGATGGCTAATAGACATATGAAAAGAGGCTTAACATCACTAATCATCAGAGAAATGCAAATTAAAACCACAATGAGCTATCACCTCACACAAATCAATAAATCAACAAACAACAAGTGTTAGTGAGGATGAGAAGAAAAGGAAAACCTCAAGCACTGTTGGTGGATTGCAGATTGGTGCAGCCTATGGAAAACAGTCTGGAGTTTCCTCAAAAAAATTAAAAATAGAACTACTTTCCAATTCTGGGTATTTATCTGGATAAATCCAAAACACTAATTCAAAAAGATATATACACACTTATGTTCACTGCAGTGCTATTTACAATAGCCAAATATGGAAGCAACTTAAGTGCCCATCAATAGATGACTGGATAAAAAAGAAGTCGTAAATATATACAATAGAATATTGCTTGGTCATACAAAAATAAAATTTTACCATTTGCAGCAAATGGATGGACCTAGACAGTTGTGCTAAGTGAAATAAATCAGAGAGAGAAAGACAAATACTATATAATCTCACTTACATATAACAAAATAAACAAAACAGAAAAAAGACTCATAGATACAGAGAACAAAATGATGGTTGCCAAATGGGGTGGGGATTGGAAGGCTAGGTGAAAAAGGTAAAGGAATTAAGAAGTACAGATTGGTAGTTACAAAAAAAATCATGGGGATGAGAAGTTCAATCGATAATACTGCAATAACTATGTAAGTGAAAGGTGGGTACTAGGCTAATTAGGGGGATCACTTCATAAATCATAGAAATGTATAATCGCTATGCTGTACACTTGAAACTAATATAAAATAACATTGAATGTTAACTGTAAATAAAAAATAAAAATAGAAATTATTGAATCTAAAGAGCAGGAAATACAAAAATTTAAGAAAAATGAAGAGCCTAATTAACCTGTAGGATGCCATTAAATGGACTAACAGAAAGAGAAATATTTTTTCTTCCCCTTTATTTGACAAAATAATAGCTGAAAATGTCTCAACCATGATTGAGGACAAAATCTACAAATCCAAGAAACTCAACAAACTCCAAATAAGATAAACTCAAATAGACCCCAGCCAAGAAAGATGATAATTCTACTGTTAAAAGAAAAAGTAAAAATCTTGAGAGCAACAAATGAGACACAGTTTATCAAGTGCAAAGAATCCACAATATGATTAATAGCAAATTTCTCTTCAAAAACCACAGATGCCAGGAGGCAGTGGGATGACATTTTAAAGACTAAAAGAAAAAAAAAAAAGAAAACTTAAAAATTCTGTGTCCAGCAAACATGTTTTTCAAAAAAATGAGAGAGAAGTTAGGACATTCCCAAGTAAACTAAAGCTGATGGAATTTATTACCATTAGACCTGCTGTACAAGAAACGTTAAAGAGAATTTTTAGGGTAAAATAAAAGGACAATTATAATTTAAAGCTGTATTAATAATTAAAGATATCTGGTGATTATAAATTCCTGTTCAAATAGAAAGTCCAGTATAATTATATTTTTCATTTATAGTTTTACTTTTTATTTCCTAGAGGATTTAAAAGACAAATTCATAAAAATATTTATGAATATAATATCAGGCACACCATATATAAAGATGTAATATGTAGTAATGACAAGATAAGGCAGGGGAAGATAGAGGTGTAAAGGAAGAGATTTTTTGTATGTGACTGAAGATAAGTTGGTATCAATTTGAATCATAGTTTTCAGATGTTTAATGTAATCCCAATGATAACCACAAAAAAAAAGGTCTAAAAAACACACAAAAAAAATGAGAAGAAAATAAAAACCTGTCACTATGAAAAATCAACTAAACACAAAGGAATGCAGTAATGAAGGAAATGAGGGACAAAAAAGTTATTAGGCATATGAAAATAATAGGGAAATGGCAGAAGTAAGCCATTCCTTTTCTGTAACTAAAAGTAAATGAATTAAAATTTCCAATCAAAAGCCAGAGATTGACAGAATGGATAAAACAACAATACAACATAATCTAACTATACACTCTGCAAGATACTCACTAGATCCAGAGACATAAATAGGTTGAAAGTGAGAGAATGGAAAACAATTCTTTGCATATGGTAACCAAAAGAGAGCTGGAGTGACTATACTAATATCAGACAGAATACAGTTTTAGTCAAAAACTGTTACAAATAATAAAAATGGCATTATATATTGATAAAAGTGTCAAATCATCCAAAAAAATGTAACTATTATAACTCCGAAGAACAGAGCCCCAGAACATATGAAACAATCATAGATAGAATTGAAGAGAGAAATAACTCTACAATAATTGTTGACACTTCAGTGCATCATTGTCTGTAAGGAACAAAACATCTAGCCAACAAAGAAATGAAGGACTTGAACAACACTATAAACCAAGTAGACATATGTAGAACTAATAAACACATGTAGAACACTTTACCCAAACAGCATAATATGCATTCTTTTCAAAGGCACAGAGAACATTCTCCAGGTTAGGCCAAATGTTAACCCACAAAAAGAGCCTCAATACATTTAAGAAGACTGAAAACATATAAAATAGCTTCTCTGACAACAATAGAATATAGTTTGAAGTCAATAACAGAAGGAATACTGGAAAATTATCAACTATATGAAAATTAAAAGACACATTCTTAAACATCCCATGTATCTAAGATATCACAAGGGAAATTCAAAAATACTTAGAGATGAATTAAAACAAAATGAACACACCAAAAGGTGATAGGATTTAGCAAAGGCAGTGCTCAGAGGGAAATTTATAACTGTAAACGCATATTAAAAAAGAAATATCTCAAATCGATAACCTAACTTTACATCTTTAGAAATTAGATAAAGAAGAGCAAACTAAACTCAAAGCTGGCAGAAAGGAGCAAATGATGATTAGAGCACAGAAAAATAAAATAAAAAATAGAAAAGTAATTGAAAGCATTAACGAAACCAAAAGTTGTTTCTTTACAACAAGCAACAAAATTGACAAAATTTTAGCTAAACTGACTAATAAAATAAGACAGAAAACACAAATAAATAAAATAGAAATTGAAGTGGGAGCGATACTACTAACCTTATGTCACTGGTGGGGATGGAGTGAAATCCAGCCTCATCCCAATGGTGTGGGGGAGGAAGAGGAGGTGGATAGTGGCATTGTGTGTTGTTGTTCCTCCCTTCTCCCCCACCAATGCAGTAAAGAACTACAGGTCAGTAAGACTGAGAAAAAGTAAGATTTATTGAAAGTAGAATTTAAAAGGAGATGGCTCACTAAGGAAGGATGCAGTCCTGTGGAATTTAGGAGATAAAGAGATAAGATAGTACACCCCAAAGGGAGGGTGGGTTTCCAGCCAGGAGAGCTGTAACAATGCAGAGATTAGATCTGTTTATATTTGGGCCATGACGGGAGGTCCTAGATGATCCATATGTGAAGTCACCTTGATTGACAGTTGGCTACTATATAACTTTTTGCCTACTACGCATGTGCTTACCCAGAATTCAGTCTGCTATGATTAGATTTATGAACTTCCAGGCATAGTCATGATATTATAATGATGGTATAATGAGGCTGAAGTTAGGGGGAGTACTTTCATATGTAGCTAGTTTAGCCAACAGCTTTTATGGCCTTGTGCTCTAGTATTTTGGGTAATTTAAAACCCTAAAAGGGAGATGTTTCTGGGAGGTCCTTAAGGAAGGTCCTCAAGGGAAATTTCTATGGTTCCAGAGCTGGGCCTTGGGTCTGGTCGCTCATGCCTGACTAACTACCTAACACTTACAGGCAATAAAAGGATTGTAAGAAAATAGTATAAGCAAGAGTGTGACAACAAATTAATGAAACTAGACAAAATTTACAAATTCTTTGAAACACACAAATCACCAAAACAGACTGTGATGGTTATTTTTATGTCGACTCAGACTATGCTGACCAGTTGTTTTGTCAAACTCCAGATGTTGCTATAAAAATATTTTTAGATGTGATCAACATTTTAAATCAGTTAACTTTAAGTAGAGCAGATTAACTTCCATAATGTGTATCAATTGATGGATTTAAGAGCAAACATTGAGATTTCTCTCCCAAAGAAATTTTGCCTCCAGATTGCAGCACAGAAATTCTGCCTGAGTTTACAGCCTTCCTATTCAAGTCCACAACATTCCCACTTAGCAGAATCTCCAGACCTCCAGTCTTTCAGCTTGCTGTATAGATTTCAAATTCAACCATCCCCACAATTCCTAAATTGTATAACCTAATTCCTTAGAATAAATTCTCTATTTCTCTATGCCTCCCCTACCAATATATTTATTGACCCTGACACCATTTTAAATCGCTATCTAAATTTAAAGACAATTTTTTTCAGTTCTTTACTTAAGTCAAAAATCTCTACTTCTTACAACAAACTATTGAGATATTTATGAATTTCAACTTTGTTGTTCTCTTGTTTAGCGAGTTGATTAGACTATTTTATCAAAGCCTGTTTCCCCTTCAATGTTTAGCCATTGATTTCCTTAGGGGGTAGAACACAGCCTTAGGCTGTGGACAATTACCCTGGAAAGACAGAGGTTTTAGCAGCATTATGTTTAACTCTCTCATTCCCTAGTCTCTCTGTTAAACTGTCTGCCTTTGCTAGTATCACACTCAGCTTTTGGTCACCATTAGTTGCAGGCTATGGCTGTTTTGTTTTCGGGGATGCCCTGAGATGTAAATTGCTTGACTGTCTGATCCAACTCAACTCATTGCTGAGCTAGTTTTTGAGGCAAGCCTTGAGGCTTATTTTGATCTGTAGGGCAGCTCATTTTAGCTGTCTCTATCTGGTTCTCTCTGGTATGTTGCTGGCTTAAATTTTAGCTTATTGTTCTTAATTGCTACCACCAAAATTGCCTTGTTTTTGAGCAAATTTCATCTTTAAATTCACCACACTTGGTTTCAAATTAAGTCAGTTCCTTTTGTGATAGCTTTGGAGCTTTCTGTTTTTATGAATTGTCTCTCAACTAGGACAAAACATCTGAGCTTCTGCTCTGGAGCTAGGGACAGGGAGAGTGGACTGATCCTGTCAGAGTGACACTCCTGCTTTATGGTTAGGGATGGTTGCCTGTCATTCTTGGCTTTCCTTTCCAGCATTGATCTTACATTCTGTGAGTGAGTTAGAGAAAGGGTATTTCCTCAATATTCTTACCATGCCATGTCTGAGAATGAGCTTTCATTTTATTAGTGGGGCTAGAGTGGAGGAAGAAAGACCAAACTCAGCTTAGAATGTTAGGAATTCAGCCTTTGCAACTTGAATCTAAGAATGAAAAATGCTGGCAACATGTCCCTCTTCTTCAGAGAGCACATCCCTTGATTAAATGAGAGAAGAAGGAGCCACATTTTCTTAGAACCACTCACCCAGACTGGAGATTGAGATGGGGATAGCGAAGGAGAAAGCAGGTCATGTTCAAGTGCTACAGACTCTGGCTGTTGGTAACACAATATAGATTTTCTCATGTAAGTGTTTCTTTTGTTAAGGGTGGAAAATTTTCAAGTGAGCAAACTAGCTAAGTCAGCTACAGGGAAGAAATATCTTTAGATATCAGAAGTTGTCCTACTTGCTTGTGTGTGGTTTAGGAAGTGTATTGTATAAAATATGTAGATGGCCAATGTCTGCTTCTGTAATCCATTTACTTGTTAATTAAGGGTGTTGTTCCGGGCAAAGATATGTTAAAAGCCAACTCCCACTTCTGTAATCTGCTGGCTTGTTCAGGGGACCACCAGGATATGGTCTTGAGCTTTATCAGCTGCCTGCTCTGAAAGCCCGGGGCTGATCTCCTCTAGCCCTGCGTGGTAGAGAGTCAGTCGCCGGCTGGCTAATAAAGGCTCATAATTAATCTCAATTGGCTCCGTGGGTCTCAGAATCGTTCGCGCCATAACACTTTGTTTGCTTTGGACCCTAGGACAATTTCCAGAGATTTTAAATATTAAAAAAGTAATAATTTTACCAGTTACAGTTGCCTCCTAGGAAATGATTTGATAGCAGTCATTATGCTGATGCAGGACAGGGCAAATTTCCCTGAGTTGGAGGAGAGACCAAGCCCTGTACAGAGAGAAGAGGGTCCTTTGGCAGAGAGCGTAGAAAGAATTCAACATATACGCCAAAGTTAGGGTCAAAAGGAAAGTTTATTAGAAAAGGGTAACACTCCACAGACAGAGTATGTTCTCCTTTCAGAGGCAGAGAGTGAGAAGAAGTACATTGAGAAGGACAGAGTAAAGGCACTGAGAGAGACCCTGAGTGTTTGGGGAATTCAGTTTATATATCTTTCTTTAGAACCTGTGAGTTATAGTTTAAAAGACTTTATTAACACATTTCCTTTGATATGGACATTCAGTGAAGCCCGGTAAGAACTATAATGTGAAAAGGTAAGAATATGTAGAGTGAAAGGCCTGCTGGCAGTTTTCAGCCTTTAATCCATAAACTCTCCATGGTTTTAGCCTTAGGGAATGACTCTTAGTTCCTGTTTCCCCTTCACAGGTGTGGGGAATAGGGTTGTTGGCAATCCCAGTAGAAATCTTTCTTTGTTCTGAAGGTGTCCTCCTGGCCTGGCGGCTGGGCTGATCAGCATATTGCAGTCTCTGATTGTGGCTTTATTAACATTTTAATTCTCTTGCCTCCTCCCTACATTAATGCTACCATTCCAAAAGTCATGACTTGCCTAATTAGTTATTTTATCATAACTGTTACTTATTCTCTAAATTTATTACACATTTAATCAATAATATCAGGTTACACTCTTTATCCCACATAGGAATCATTTCTGTAACTAAATTATTTTTATACTTCATGCATATTTGTCCATTCTAGCATCAGATTTTAAAATTATATCTAATAAAGCCAGAATTTTTCTTTTTCTTTTTAGTACATGCTCTTTTTAGAGGCCTAAAAATATACACCATTGTTATGCTACAAGTGATCTTAGTTCCCGTAACACTCACACACCTCTAGGTCCTTTTCACTGCTGAAGAAATGAATTTCAACTCTGTGAATATGAGAATTATTTGTTTATTAAAAGCACATTATGAGGTAGAAGATGGGTCAAGCCTAAAACTGGCTGACCCGTGGAAACAAGGTTATGTACCACTTGAGGGATAGGAAGTACAGGTTACAGCCAGGAAAGATGGAGAACAGCCAGGAAAGAGAGAGGGAGAGGTCTGCATTATATTTGGGGCCATGATGGGTGATTACCAGTGTGTTCTTAGGTAATTGGCAAGTAAGGTCATCTTGATTGACACCTGGCTGCTATGTAACTCTGCCTAGTGTGCATGCGCTTACCCAGAATTCAGTCTATTACAATTAGATTCATAAAATTCCAGGCATAAACAGTATTATGATGAAGCTTAAATTGTAAGCAAATTAAGGTAGCAGGCGTGTGTAGCCAAATTAGGCCAACTAAGACTATAACTCTCCTTTCCTTTGTCTCTGGGGATGTAGGAGGAATTCTCTACTTACCAATAGGGTGTTCTTTGGGTGGTCTCTGGGCTGGGCCCCTATTCCTTTGTTCCCCCTGTACATCATGTCTGACTAGCTACCTAACACCATTATGTGTGACTACATGTGGGATACATATTATTTTTTTAAAATATCATGCTAGGATTCTATTTTCTAATGCATTTGATTTGTTAAATATTGTTGATAGTTTTTTGTTTCCTTAGCTATAATTAGATATGTACTATTTTCTGTGAAAGTAATGTAGGGAGGAGGCATGAGAACTAAATGTTAAATCAAGCTATATTCAGAGACTACAATGTGCTGATCAGCCCTACAGCCAGACCAGGAGAAAACCTATAAAACAAAGAAAGATTCCTGCTGGGATTGCTAACAAACCCATAAAGTGAAGGGAAAACAGAGTCTTTAAGTTGTACCTTATATTCATTTCCATTGGCCAAAAAACATGAGGAATCCAAAGATACAAGGTTAGGAATTGCCAACAGGTTTTCTTGCTATAGACCCATTCCTTTCATCCTACAGCCCCTCATTTTCATACTGTATTCTCATATAATCAAAGGAAAATAGGTAAACAAAGTCTTTAAACTGTAATTCGTAGAAACTAAGAATGACATATAAACTGAATTTCCTGAACATTAGGGGTCCCTCTCATTGTCTCTGTCTCTCTCAGTCCCTCTGAGCCTCTCTCAGGCTCTCACTCTTTTTCTTTGAGAGGAGACCACATTCTGTCTATGGAACATTATCCCTTCTTAATAAACTTTCCTTTAGACTTTAACTCCGGGGTGCACTTGAATTCTTTTCTGCATGAAGTCAAGAATTCTCTCTCTTGGTGCAGGGCCGTTCAGGGGAATTTGCCCTGTTCTGCATCACAAGTACATTTTGTGATCTTTTATTTGAGAACCTTAGTGTTTTCAATCATAGATAACTTAATTGGCAAAGCTGATCATGAAGCCAAGTTATTACAAAATGTGTAACAGTAGAAGCAGAATATATGTTATTACCAGATTTTCTCTCTCCATTTAAAAAAATGGTATAAAATGAAATACTAAAGTTTCTGCCATGTAACACCAATGTAATTTCATATAATTAATTTGAATCAGAATGTTTTGATAGAAACAGTCTCACAATGTCAGAAAGAAATGATGGATATTATCCAGAATTATCATATAATCTGTTAGTTTGCTGAATATAATACCCTACTTTTCTAATAGACAGATCAGAGTTGCATTTGTTGCTTCTGGGATGTGAATTTGATGGAAATAATTGTCTTTTTTATCCTCATTATATTAATTATAATTAAATGTTAATTAGGAAAGACAATGAAACTCCAAGTATTTCATCCGACCTGTTCAATTTCTGGACTTGATGAGAATAATTGTATTGCTATCTATCTATATGTTCTTTCATGTATTTTTAGTATTTCCATGGCATGTGGCCATGCTAAAGTGTAGAGTTTAAGGCAGTTACCCTAATAGAAAAATATAATGTTTTACATTTAAATTCTAAAGGTATTATTTAATCCAACCAATCTGCAGATAGGAGATGGCCAATGAAAAAGATTGCAAGTCATATTCTTTCTTGAAATATTTAAAACTGAGATTTTGTGACTATATCTTTTACTTTTATTACTCAAGATTTTTCATTATTTATAATCGCTCCCAAAATAATTAAGGTGACAATAAGTAGAGGACTCTGATTCACAGATGGCAAAGACAAACTTCTTGATGTTTGTTTCTGGAGCTTCTGCCAAGACTCAGATTCAGTTGAGATGATGAATGGCAACATGAAAAAAAACTTTTGTTATCCTTGATTTAAAATCAAAATAGGTTTCTGAATATCAGTAGTGTGTTCATGTAGGAGTCAGGAGTGAGCTTATTTTATTTCCCCAAGCAGGGATTTCAATTGTACTAAATTTTAGTACCAGCAGCTGGTGTTCAGTATTCAAAGTGGATCAAGCACCTCATTGAGATGCAGGGGATAAGTGGAAAAATTCAAAGCTATTCTCAATATTTCTTTATAACAAGTCTTTTAACAATTGAATCACTGGAAGCCCAAAGTTTTTTGCTAAGATTGCTAAAGAAACTGCTCCACTTACAGACCTCAATGAAATCTTAGATGATTTCTCTTGTCCCATTCTCCCCTTGGTTCTTGAGAATATGCACAGATATACCAAACAAAGCACAGACCAGATATCCAGTTCAATAGACAAAGGCTAATATTGAATGACTGGGATTCCACTCAGCTCTGAAACACAATACGAAAATTGCATGTGTTGAGAGGTAGGCAAGAGAAGCAAAAGTAGATGAGACAAGAGATACAAGCAAACGTATAGAAAGAGAACCCCTAAAAAATTTGGAGAACTCACTTGTGAAGTATGAGACTAAGACATAGGAAAATATAAAGAATATTACATGCTCTCCTGGAAATGGTAACCTAGCAGGCATAGCTAATTTGTATTCATATGTATGAAGCATTAAAACACTAAATCATATGTTGATTGTGATGTTGACTGTGAGTATGGTTGGTTTGGTAGAAAGAACACTAGCTGGATAATCAGATGACCTCATGGTACTTTCACAATTTAGGTGGATATGAGTTTGGGAGAATGTCACTAAATTGTCTCTACTCAAAAAGTGCCCTTGAAATTCCCAATGTTCTCTATATAATTTGTTTCTTCCTTGAAAAACTTTTAAATCTTATCTCCATTTATAATGCATTTATTGTTTTTTCTTTCGTATTGACTGCTTCTGCTCAGATTTTCTTCTTCCAAGTACCTCACTGAATATTCTTTCTCGAATTTTTTTTATCTTCTATTACTTAACTCTTTAATTTGTACTTTTTATCCTTTGACTTTAATTATTATGTACATTTGTATATGATATTTATATCTGCCCTTTGTTCCTATCAGTGTGTGTGTGTGTGTGTGTGTGTGTGTGTGTGTGTGTGTGTATGTATGTGTTTTGGGAAACAATAGTAACTAACCCTGCCTCAATTAAAATTAAGCAGGAAATACATTTTACTAAAGAATATTTGATTAAACACAAAATTCTGGGAAGGGCCACAGAGCTTGGCTTGGAAGTAAACAGCCAGGAGCAACTCTACTAGTGTGACACAGAAATGATCTCATGAAAGCACCATTAGCCGCAGATACTGATGCTTCACTATCATTAATTATATTCAGTCCTGCCTCTAAAAACTCATGTAAGGGCCATTCTGATTACCTCTCAAAAAACAAGTGTTTTTATCATTCTTTCTTCTTCACTTACAAGTTTGTATTTTAGAATCTGGATAGATAAATCTCATTAGTGGAGCTTTGATCATGCATATGGACTTTAGCTGCAAGAAAGGCCAGGGAAATATTTACCTGGCATCTTCTTCTGTTTCTAGAGTAAGAAATGACCCCATAAGATGAAGGAATACCTCAAACATAGAAAGGGTGATCAGATGCAGGAAAGACAATTTCTTTCATTTCTAATTTTTTAAAAAAGAGTTACAAAGTGTTGGTTGAATATCAAGGTTTATACCACTAAAAACATCAAATACAAAATGTTTCTGAATAATGCATTATCTCCTGGCCTTTAAACTGAGCTATCATGACTTTCTCCTTACTCAGTCCTTTCTTCCTCCAAATTACCTTACATATATTGTAGTTGATGGGTCATATATCTGCAAGGCTAAATCTTCACCTTGTTTGTATCCTCACTCATATTTTATCTCTTTAATAATCCTCAGTCTCACAATCTATTTAAAATTTTTGCTGATACTTACTTTACATACTCATCTCTTATAGCCTATTCTTTTTTCTTTCTTATTAACTCTTATCAGCATTTACTAAACCACATTATTTGTTTATTTAGTATATCTAGTATAACTCCTTACAGAAATATAAATTCCATGAGAACAAGGATCTTTATCTGTTTAGTTAAAGTGCTGTGTCTAAACGATCTAGAGAACCCATCGTGCTCAGGAGGTGCTTGATACATGTTTGTTAAGTACACGTGTCATCGAATCATCTTAGAAAAGGAAATAATAAAACTGAAGTGGAACATGGGAACGTTATTTTGGTTTTAAGAGAAAAAAATTTATGCAGGGTAACATGAGATTCCGTGAGATAAAGAATGAGTTTCAGAGAAATATATAATATAAATATATGAATATATATCTATATATGCATATAACAGTAGCTTCAGACTGAAACCTAAAAGAAAAAACAGATTGAAAACTTTGAGTTTACTAGAAGAAAGCCAGTGGTACTTGAGATTAAGTACAGGAGTCTATAACTAGGGACGACCACCAGGGAAACTGATAGAAACTTTCAGTATTACCCAAGTATATCTTATTAAATGTATCCATATTAAACATCCAAAATTTCAACTCTTGGATAGGCTAGTGAATAGATTCTAATAGTTCTTTTATATAAAGAATCACCATTTTTATCTTTGACATCTCAATTTTCATTAAAACTATATTTCTAAATTCTTTTTTTTTAATTTTTATTTTTTAATTAGAGTTGACATTCAATATTATTTTATGTTAATTTCAGGTGTACAGCATAGTGGTTAGACATTTATATAATTTATGAAGATTCCCCCAATTATTCTAGTACCCATCTGGCACCATACAGAGTTATTTCAATATTATTGACTATATTCCCTATGCTTTACTTTACATCCTCATGATTATTTTGTAACTACCAATTTGTACTTCTTAATCTCTTCACCTTTTTCTCCCAGCCTCTAAACCCCCTCTCATCTGGTAATCATCAATTCTAAATTCTTAACAATATTTCCCTTTTGATTTCCTGCTGCTGCTTCATATTCTCTGCTAAGAAATCAATGCCAACAAACCAATTGCATTTTAAAAGTTCCCAGTTCAATCATCACTACAAAAAAATGTGAAAATTGGAGGCAATGGAGCCAGTTTTTTTTTTTAAAGACTGTTTCAAATTTTAAGTAAGCTCTGTTCTTTCTCCCTAAGTTTGTAAAGTGAAGACAGTAGTCATGATATCACAGTTATTAATTCAGTTATTCAATTATTTATACATTTTATAATTTATTCATTACATAAATAAGTATTCGTATAGTATGACAGATTAATTAGTTTATTTAACAAAAGCAACAAAATAACAAAGTACCTACTATAATCCAGGCACCGTACTGGACACTGTGGCTTTAGTCGTTAAACGAATAAAATGTTTTCCTTTATATTCTATTTGTAGAGACAGAAATAAACAAAACTAAAAATAATAACATATAATTTTGGTTCATGATACTAAGAAATATGATGTGCTGTGTGTGTGTGTGTGTGTATGTGTATGTGTGTGTGTGTGAGAGAGAGAGAGAGAGAGAGAGAGAGAAGAAAGTACTAAGTGTTCCATTTCATAATTAGCTTTTTAACACTTTGGAATCTCTTTAAAATGCCAATATTTCTATCTGGAGAGATGTCCTTGTCCGTATACTGAATGAATTGAGAAATAAATAAACTTGTGCTTAGCCAAAAGATCCATCATTGCCTAAAGGACTGCATCCTTATGGAATTATAAAAAATTGAGCAACAAAGTAGCATGTTGGGGCAAAATGCCATAAGAAACATTAAAATGCTATTATAGTTACCAAGCTGAGTAAAAAGTATTATTTCAGAGTGTGTTAATGCAATCTACTGCAAGAGGACAAGGTAGTTTCTGATCTGTGCATATAAAATGCATCTATCTACTGCATAATGCTTCAAGTGGTGACTAATATATTTTTCTTGCTTCAATATAATATATTTCCTTTCCATAAAGTCTTTTCAAGCACATTTATTTTCTTTCGTACTATGTATTTAAAGCTGTATATTTAGAATTCAAGCATCAGTGGTTATCCAGTTTTAATCCACAATTTAAAGTTGTTCTGGCCAGTCAACACTGTTCTATAGCCTGTCTATCAATAAACTGTGAGAAGACACAAGACTCCTCATCAAATGGTCTTTTTGCATAGCTGAATAACTCAGGTGAGAGTACAATATATAAGAATTTCAGGAAAGTATGTGACATCCTTGCTAAGAAATTTAGATGTAGATAAACCATTCTATAAAGAATAGATGATTGAACTCAGACTACAAGGATGACTTGATTCTAAATAAAAGTGACTTAATTTAAAATAAAATTCTGGAAAACTGGACTTTAGTAATCATAGTCCACTAATAACTTATTGATATGCACTGAGGATAATTAAACACTGCGTGTTGTAAATTCATTCTAGAGATTCCATCCAAGAAAAACTTATCAATGAGAATTTAAGAGAATTGAAAAGAACCAGTTCTTGAAGTACTCATTTAAATCAATTTATGTCAACTACAATTCAAGGGAGCATCTTAAGAAAAGAAGGAATAGGTCGAATAAACCTCATATGCCTCAATCAATAAATAATATTTCTTTTGGTCAAGGAATAAAAAACTGTGTTTTAAATATCTTCATACTTTTAGCAACAAGAACTATATAAAACCATAGCAAAGAAAATCTTTGGCTATAGTTCCCTTTCTGTCAAGACATATTTAAAATGTAGTGCACAATATGATTTAGTAGTAAATTTAATAGAGTGGAAGTTTCTGCTCTCATAAAATAATTTTTCTTTGCTTGTATTGATTCACTAACACCTTATTGAGTGGAATGCATGTTTTGTGGGGTGTTTTTGGTAGTCTTATTGATTCTCTGAAAGTTGAGAGGATGGAAAGCATGAAAAAGGTTTTGATTTTATTTTTCATTAAAGTCAGTTTTGATCAAGCTTAACTCAAAGGTATCTCTGTGTTAAACTATGCCCCTTTAAAAATGTTTTTCCTATGAAGCCAAATGAAGCTAATTGGGTTTTAAATTTTATTAATGGAAAGAAAGACGATGATCTCTTTCGGTTCTAAGTTAGTGAGAAAAAAACTACAGAAATGTATTTAAATCTGAGCAATAAACTATAGGAAGATAAAGAGATAAATTGCAAATGCATTAAGAAGAGTGAGACCAAAATACTGAGAAAATTCAATGCCAGGTAAATGAATATTAGAGTGGTTTTTTGTCTGCTTTGATTTCTTTTTGCATTTTGTTAGTGTATTTATGCACTTGGAAGATTGCCATGTAAAAATAGGGATTATACCTCAAAAAGTATGAGTATAACCTATCGATTTTGAATCAACAGAAGAAAGAATATTCTCAGCACTTTGAAGATAGATAGACTGAAAACAGATGATAACCATTTTCATCATGAGATGTGCTAAAGCTAAAAGTCCAGCTACAAAGGCATGTATTATAGAGAAGAGTCTAGGAGACAAAAGCACCAGATTAGAATCTAAATTGCATGAATGTTGACTTTCATCTACATCAGAAAATGTATAATGTCATTAAAGCTACATATGTGTATGTTAAATAAATATTCCTGAAAAGGTATCATCAATCCTTATTTTAAAGTTAAATAGTTTTTGTTTTCATAAAAGAGAATATTTGTATCATAAGAGAGAATTATTCCACTATCGAGAAATTTTAGATAAAAAGATAACATAGAGAAAAGAAAAAAATGATTCTGATATTTCTATTGCAGAATATTAGCATGCTAACACATTAGTGCATTTATCAATTTTATGACTCTCTATTTCTTTTATATTATAACCATGCTATAAATGTAACATGTTGGATTTAACATGTAAAATAGTTTTATTTCTATAGAACTACATAGTTTAATGATATAAATGGATTTTTAAATAATGCTTAATAATTTATCAATAACTTCCTTGTGGAATATTTAGTGTAAATTAGAAGCTTGATATAACAATACTGAGATAAAAATATTAATGCATATGTATTCCCCTATATATTAAATTATTTTTGCAGGAAAGCTTTCCAGGAATTATCTTACTAAGTCACATGGCATAGGGAGTATATGGCTCATTATAGAGAACACCAACTTTTTTTCAAAAGTGCTGCCTCTTTTCATTCACCTACAATTTGATTTTAATTTTACAAATACATTGATTAACTTCTTAATATGTTTTCTGTAAATGTTTTTAACAGTTGAAATATAAGATAATCTTCTTCCATTGTCTTTTTACACATGACACATTCAGTATTTTTTCCACCCAAATAGGCATAAGTAAGAGAAAGTAAGGAGCAATTACTTTTTAACTTACCTATATAAAAACTAAGTAAAATACAATTGGCTTTTTAAAATATGAATGCAGTAATAATATTCTATTACAGCTATAACCCTACATGATGCTCCAAGTTTCATACTTACTGTCGGCACAGCAAGTGTCTTAGTCTACTTTCCCATATTTCCTACTTCTAAGGGCTTAAGCCTTTTCCTGCATCTCTCATCTAAGAAGCACCTTACCCTGGTATTATGTCCCCTTTTCTTCTTAAATAATCACAGATGCAAAGAATCCTCAGGATAGATTTCTTGACTGATGTTGATGATAATGATAGCTACATTAATTGTAACAAATGATAAGTTATTTCAAATTGACACTTTTTATATGGCAGACACTATGCCAACAACATAAAAATCAACTTATTTAATTCCTACCAATACCCTTTATGCTATCACACCCATTTTACAGAGGACACTGAAGCTCAAAGGTCATTTTCCTAACATAACATTTCTTATAAGTGCTAGAACAAGTATTTGAATCCACACCTTTCTTACCTCAAAGCTATTTTTAATTCCTTCTGCTTTAGACAAATGATAATAATATTCAAACTAGAAACAGAGAGGCCCTAACAGTTATTTTTGTTATCCACTCATGGGCTATCTTTATTACATTTAGGAGTCAAGTTTAGTAAAACCTCCTCTTTCCAGAGTTCTTTGTACTTGGTTTAAACTAGTATTGATCCTGAAGAAATATTGATTATGTTTTCATTAGTAATCTTCTATCCAAAGCCACAACCTTTGTTTTTTAGTTGTTCAAAACTATTCTTTTTTTTTTTTTTTCATTTTACAACTTCTATTCCCAATTCAGTTACCCTGACTACTCTAAAGTAGAGGCTTCTCAACTCCCATTGAATACTACTGTCTTTCTCTTTCAACTGTAAATACCATTACCATCTCATTTGTTCTTTCATGGAAACTGTAATGTCATTTTTTTTTCTTAATTAATGGAACTAGACAGTGCAGTTTTTGTTTGTTTGTGTTTGTTTTGCTCAATAATCACATACAATCCACATTAGTTTTCAAATATAAAAAATCACTGGGATTTCACATTCAATAAACATGGGAGACAGAGTATAAGAAAGGGTGATGGAAAGAATTTTTCTGTGCCATATTGAGTTGAAACTACATAGCTACAGTTCAAACCTGTCTCAGTAAAGATATATTGTACCTTCCAAAAGGCTTCAGTTATAACATGTGGAAAGTTAAGCACAAGGAAAAATTAAGTATGAAATGATAAAATAAAATTAGTTAATAATAAACATTTATCTGATGAATCAGCAAAATTACCCTTTGGCACAGAATCAGGCCATTTAGGCATTCTAAAATGATAGTATTACCTGGGTGATTGGATAGTCTGGGATAATAATTCTTGAAATAAATATATCAGTTTTTGTTCCCTCTCTCGTTCTCCCTTTCTCTCTCTCTCTCTCTCTCTCTCTCTCTCTCTCTCTCTCTCTCTCTCTCTCTCTTCTCTCTCTCTCTCTCTGTCCTCCCATAAAAGTACATCAATATAAAAGATAAATGTTTTTTAGCATTTCCATTTTAGCATTGGAAAATGAGCAGTGCAATCAAGCAGTACCTGAAAGAAGGAAAACTCAAGAGGCGAGCCCTGTGTACATCTTGGCACTTTGGGAACAATTTTCAGAACATGGCATAGTGAAATGGAAACCAAGGAGTCAAGTGTTGTTAAATGATTACAGATGTAACCAATTGAAGCACCTATAATCTGTGGGAAAATTTATTGGTGAGAAAGATGTGCAGGTGGGGAATGGAGACAGAAATCTAAGGGGTAAGGGTGAAACTAATCAAGACTTACTAGATAGAGATCAGCTGCTCTGAGATTGAGAACACAAAAGAGATACAAAAGTTCAAGTTGTATGAGGAACTTTGGAGTTCTGGTCCAGTGAAAGCAGAAAGATATTTATATAATACGTCATTAAAATGTCAGGAATTCATTGCTACAGCAGTATTTATGGTACTTCTTAAAACCTATATAAGAAGACAGTTCCCAAATTAATGATCTCAGTTGCCACCTTAAACAATGAACAAGAGCAAATAAAACTCGAAATAAGTAAATAAAAGGAAATAATCAAAATACTAGTGGAAATTAATAAATTATAAAACAAAAAATGAAAAAATAAGCCATAGAGCTGCTTCTTTGTTAAAACTGATAAATCTTTAGCCAGATTGATCAGGAAAACCAAGATAAAAAGCACAAATTACCAAATCGGAAATAAATGTGATATCATCATTACACAGTCCACAAATATTTAAAGGCAAAAGACATCTACAAACCTCTTACAGCTACCACTATAATTAATGCTAAAAGAATGA
>NW_011888920.1:2062633-2073669 GCF_000151845.1 Pteropus vampyrus
AAGTCATTCAATAAAAATCAGTCTCAAAATCACATACTGTTGCAGTTAGCAGACAAAGCCAATAAAAGCATGTAGTTCAAAGAACTAAAGGAAAACATTCAAAATATTAAAATAAGTAAACTAGGAATATCAGTTTTAAAAAACTATAAAAAGTTCCCCAATTAATAGGAAATTTTCTCTAAATTAACTTGATAGTAGTTTGAAGATGTCAGTCAGAAAATAAGTGTCAGTGAAAGAGAAAGCAGATAAATAGAAATTATCTGATCTGAGGAAGAGACAGAATAGGATTCAAGAATAACAGACTCTCAGGAACCTGTAGGAAAATATTTAATGAATTAAATATAAGTGCAATTAAATGTCCTAAAGGAGAAGAATGAGACAAAAAGAAAAAGAAAAAAAAAAAAAGATAGCACAATGGTCCTAAATTTGTTTTAAAAAATCAATTTACTGGTTCAAGAAACTTATGAAGCCCACGCAGAAGGAATGCAAACAAACAAAACATCTTATATAGACACATAAATGTGAAACTTTTGAAAAATTTAGAGAAAATAATGTTAAAATCAAGACATTTTCAGATAAATGAAAGCTAAAGGAATCTGTCACCAAGAAAGCTCTATCACAAAAAGTGCCGAAAGATATTCTTCAGCCTGAAGGAAAATGATACCAAATTAGACCCTGCTTCTAGAAGGAAAAAAAGCTTCAGAAACAATTAAAAATCATGATTTCTTCTTGTAACTTCTTTATAATAACTGTTTAAGAAAAAATAAGAACAGTGGTAGGTGGTGATTACTATATATGTGGATGGAAAACATGTGAAAAATAATGCAGAGAGGAAGGTTGGGCAAATGGAATTATGCTGCTTTAAGGTTATATTTTTTAAAAGAAAGTGAGAAATGTAAAAGATAAAATGAGACTTTAGCAAAGTTAAAAATCTACTTTTCAAAAAATATCATTGAGGGGCATAAAAAGGCATGCTATAGATTCTCAAGAGCATTCCAGCATACATCTCTGACAAGGACTTGAAACTAGGATATGGAAGTAACTAAATAATTAAGAAAACAGCCCAGTGTAAAAAAAATTCAACTAAACTTTACAAAAACAAATAAAAGCCTAATTAGATACCCTTGTAACCCTAACAGAATTTCTCAATTTAGAAAGAATGACAGCTCCAAGTGCTAATAAGGATGCAAAGTAACTGAAACCCTAATACATCACTAATGGAAATGCAAAAGTGTACAACCACTTCTGAGTAAATAACTGCTTCTCATATGACTCATCAATGTCAACCCTCGGCATTCACCCAAGAGAAATGAAAATCTATGTCCACAAACAGACTTAAAGAAGAATGCTCACAGCAATGTTATTCCTAAACATCAAGAATTGGAAGCAACCAAATGGATGTCCATCAACAGGTTAATGGATAAGCAAGTTGGAGTAAATTTATATAATGGAATTAATGAATATGCATGAATTAATTAATAAATAATAATAGCATTAATAAACAAATAATAAAAATGAACTAACCATGGATATAGGCAACAACATAATTGAATCTTAAAAACATGTTGAGCAAAAGAATCTAGATTATTATATATTGTGTAAAGAATTTATATAAAATTTAGAACCGATACTCATAAAATAAAATTTAACAGGATCAGACATAATTCTTAAGGCCATATTTTAACTGTAGTCACAGCTTCCTTATATTTTTTTAGACAGTTGCAACTTTCGACACACAAGGGAACTTTCAAATACAGCATGTGAGTATATGAGTGCAGAAAAGAAGAAACTTAAATATCATCCTGTTACAGTGGGAAGGAAATATAACATGACAATGCTAATACAGCGTGAGAATTCAGTGTGCTGAATGACATTCCTTTTTTTAAGAGTAACTGTCAATAGACATTCAGAACACTGACCACGCACTTCGTGCAAATCTAAGACTTAACAAAACAGAAGAGTAAGTCAGGAGTATGCTTCCTATATGTATTTGTGTATGTATAAAAGCAAAACTGCCTAGAAAAAGTCATTTCATGGTTATTTACAAAGATTTGGCTGTCACTTTTCCTTCAGGAACCACATTCAGAGATAACTTTCATTTGAACATAATGTTCCTTAACCTTAGGATTTCTTTAGAAGTCTAGTATTTCTAAAACTCTATAAACAAGAACTATATATTCTATTTTTTTCCTCACTTAGTTGTTTCTGGATTGAATAGTGTGACTATTTTATCCTTTCATAAAAGTAGTGGCTGATAGATAGTGATACAGATCATGTACATTTATATTGTTTTCTTCAAGCTAATACTAACTAATAAGAAGCTGGGTTTACTGTCATTGCTATATCATCCATATGGTCTTTGGAAGACTTTCCTGCAGATGAGTTTAATCAAATTTGGGGGAAAAACTACTTTCATTTTACATCTGACTTAACAACTGAACAGAACCACTGTATTTTATATAATAGCCTTATTTTTTCAACCATCGTCTCCTAGACAAGGACTATTTTAAAATGATTGTATATCAATATGGAAAATAAAGATTTTACTTTTAGAGGTTGCTATATCAAATGGAAATAAAATTATATGAATTACATCATTATATTAGTTATTTGGAGTTGACAGGTGGGTGAGGTGAAGACCAGAAAGGCTGATTGCGTTGAAGTGAGTTAGTTTCGTTTGAGGGCAGGTGTTAAGCTATATCACAAAAGGCTGGAAAGATTAACTGATTTTCAAATCCATGAGGCAAGGAGAAAATATAAATTGATCTTCAAATTCATGAGGCAAAAAATCAAGTCATTGTCCAATAAATTCCAAGCATAAAATAATTTCAAAGTCAAACCTATCATATTACTACAATAAGGTCAATTGCATGGTTATATACAAAGAAATACATTAAATATTAAGAGTTAAACTTCTAATCTATCAAGATTATTTTTCTCATTTTTTTCTAATCTGAATATACCATTAGGTATCATTATGATAGGCTTCGGTGTGCTCATAATAGCATGAATAAATATTTTCATGTAAAAAAAATACAGAGAAGTAGATGAGAATAAATGTTAGCCCTTTCATTTCATCAATTTTCAGTTCCCTATTCTAGATCCTAATTTTGAATAAACAAAAGTCCCCCAAAATTAATGTGGTTGAAATTGCCTGAATTTTCAGACTAGATTTCTTTCAAATACATCAATAGACAAGGAAGGAGGCAATGAGGTTTTAGAGAAGGTGCATATAATGAGATCTTGACTAAACTCCAGGTGCTTTCTTAAGTCCGGGCAATTATTATAACAAGAGACATTAAGAACTTATGAAATCATGCATTTCCATGTACCGTGAAATCTATCATTAATTAAAACATATCCACATTTAAGTCATCTCAGAAAGATTCTGGTTACCAGGCATTTACTCTTATGCCCAGATAAAAGTGAATTTCAAGCTTATAGACTAAATCAACTATTCAGATTTTTTTTCAAAATCAGATTACTATTGATTTTTTTTGTCCTTTTTGGTTCTTATATGAGTGTTTGAATCATAGGTGTAAAATAGAGACCATATAGCCGACCACATTTTATTCATGGATGTAGTATGGGATTAAGTACCAAAGGCACTGTGTGTCAAAGACTTGCTTATAAACATTGAATGCCTAAAGATGGTAATGGATAATTATAGTGAAAGTGAAATAGATTGGCTAATGAAGAAAAATAATGTCACTTTTAAGTTATTTTAGAAATATTTTTTAATATGTTTGAATTCTACCTCAGAAAAAGCTCGTAATTAAATTCTGTGTAGATAATTGAATAAGCACCGCACACCACGTTACTATATAGTTATCCTCCTATATGTTTTCACCTGAAGTGTGTTAATTTTATTTTAGTTGCCCCTTAGAGAGTTCTTCAATGACTATGCAAATTGCTTTTATAGTAACCAGTAGGAATTCACCTCCAAATCCCAGGGCTTTCTAGGAAAGAACTCAAATAAAAATCAGTTCTGCTCCAGTTTATAAAGTGATATTCTTCTGTTATTCACAGTTCTCATTAACTACAATAACCCACAGGCTGCAGGACAGTGAAGATCATCCTTTTACTTCTGCTGCCCAGTGGAAACATTCTTAGATGTACTAGATTAAACTCTTTCTTTTCTATTTTTTATGTTCAAATTCTTCATTGCTTATGTATACATGCTCATCAAATTTTGAAGATTCCTTTTACCTTCAAACCTTAGTTACTGAGTTTTCTCCTTCAGTATTTGACATCAACCCTCAGAGATCTCTAAAGCTGAATTTACATTATAGGCAACTAAAAATTCCCCACTGTTTCTTTTAGCAGTAAGTGTCAATGAAAATATGGTCTATCATTCTAAAATAGAGGTTTTAAAAAATTGAGACAATCATCAGAAATTCTCTTTGAGAGGTGGAAATGAGACAAATTAAACCTTCATTGAGATGAAATCCTGGAGATTTAGTCTGTCTACAGAAGCCAAACAGAAGCATAGGAGATTTATGAAAAAATCTGCTGTATCGCTATTAGTGAAATGCACTGGGGACTCTCTCCTTGATCTGGTTTTAAATCATTCCAAAGCCATACTTGGATTTTTTTTTTTTCTACTAATGTAACAAAAGTATATCCCTGCCTGATCGTAATTCAGAAAAAAATGTCAGTCTTGACATTTCTGTTTTTCAAGCTTCAGGTTGTAGAGGAAAATTAAAATATTAACCACTTGCAAAGGTTTAATGTTAACTTTACACTCTGACTTTGGACGCACTTTTTTTTTTTTTTTTTTGCATGGGAAGAAATAAGTCACTATAGTTATGCCATATGTTGCAACCTTTTCTCTACTGTCCTGTCCAGGCTGTTTACTTTTTTTTGACAGTGCTTTCCTGTTGTCTTTAAATTCATTGCTATAACTCTGTGTAACAATTTATTTGGACAAGATCAGTAGCTTAAGGGAATGCTCATAATATAAATAGAACTTCAGGGCTACCTTAAGAGAAAAGAAGAGGCAAGAAAACATCCCTAAGCCCATGTTCAAAGAATTCTAAGAAGTTACTTTTGCTAGAAGAGTTGGAGTAAAATGCCATTAAAGTATTATATGATGGTGTTTTATACAGAGATGTAAGAATATTTAAATTCTGCCCTGACCCAGCCAGCTCTCCAACTTGCCAGGTTTCCAGAAGAAATAGAAATGTGTAGGAAATAATGAAAAAGAAAATAACCTTTTACATTAATGAGTGATTTGACCACAAGGCCCAATGTAGAACTCTTGTGCATTGCATTTTTTTTCTTCAAAGTCAGTAAATGATCTACGTCATGTTTCTTTAATGCTCAGGTTGAAATCTCACATCTTATCATCCCAATAAGAAAAAGAGTTAACTCAAAGCACAGCAGTCAATGTACACATGATTATGAGTGCAAGCCCATAGCATACACAAACACACAAACACATTCAAAACTTCACACACTTGCATGTTCAAGAAAGAAAGAAATAGAATACATTTTCTTAATGTTTGTTGTAGAATGTGCCAAGCCACAAACTCGCAGCCTTCTCAGCCTAGAACAATAAGCCACGATTGTTGTAGCAAAAGATAGCAATTTTGTTTTTGATATGAATAGAGCTCAGAAGTCCTTCTGCTGTATAACCCCATATGTCTCCCATTTAATCAGACACTTCTTACTTCAACTTCAATAGTTTTGATTCTGTGAAAACTAATACCTCAACATATAAATGTGAAATTTGCTTTAAGGTGTTATCTGGGTGAATAAAGTGAACAGAATGTTAAGTATTCTCTCGAGGACACTGTCCAGATCCATTGGTAAAGCAAAAGTCAATGTACTGGCCTCTTCAAGCTGACTGAGGTCTAGATAAGAGTAAGTGTAAAAAGGTATAGGGCAAGGATACTAGGAGTCATGGGGCAGTTTGCAAAGAGAAAAATGTTCTCTCTCTCTCTCCTACCCTTTCCCCCTACATTCTCTCTCTCTCTTCCCCCTTCTCTCTATCTTTCTCCCTCTCTCCCTCTCCTTTCCTACCTCTCACTCTCCCTCCCTCCCTACCTTCCTTCTCTTTGGGTATCAACATACTCTCTCTCACAGAAAGCAAAAAAATGGATTACAGACTTGCTTCTAATTATTTCCTTCTCAATCAATAACTGTCAAGGAATTGTGATGACTATGATTGTGAAATCATGTGAAAATGATATAAAAATATTTGTGAATGAATAATTCTATAGTTAGATAGATGTGATCTTACTTAGCTTTCATAGCTTCCCAAGATAAATAACAGGTTAGTTATTTTTTATGTGGGTTCGTTTCTTTACCAAATATTTATTGAGCACCTACTTAAGGTCTGACACATTTAATGATGCCATACCCTCTAGTATAACTGAAATAATCAATGCAAAGAAAATTATAAGATTCCAAGAGTCAGGAATGGGTCAATTACAATGCTAGTACAGGAAATTCCCTTACTGCACTTTGTAAATGTTAATTCATTTACACACACACACACACACACACACACACACAGACACACACACACACACAACTGGTTCTATTATTTACTTCATTTTATGGAGCCAGAAAGGAGGTGGGGGCATAAATAACTTCCCCAATGTCATGTAGCTAATGAATGGTGAAGCTGTGAATTGAACAGTTTAAATCCAATGTCTAGGTACTTAATTATCATACTGCACTTGATTAGCATTTATATGTCAATATAAGTAATACTTAAGAATTTTTACTTAAATGGAAGAAGTTAATAATATAACATTTAATATAAGAAAAATATACAAATAACCAAGAAGGTAAAGGATGGCAGGCGGAGAGAAAGAAATACACACATAAACAAAGAAATCTAAATACTTGAGTCATTTTTTAGATGGTAATGGCTGCTGTGTCTGGCCCTCCTGGATAGGTTTTATACTCTGTTTTACTTCTGCAAAACCAAAACCCAGACAGATTTAGATTTGGAAGTTTAGTTAGGACTTCACAACTTTTTATCTCCAGTGTTTCAATATTAAATTCCTTTGAAATAAAAACAGTGTAGATATTACACTGTTTTTAGGCCCACAGAAGATAAGAACATCTTGTAGAAAGAATTTAAATGAAAAAAATCTTGAGAGATAACTATTTCTTGACTGTGAAACTATCTTCCCTCATTCAGTCTAACGAGATAGCATCTTTCAATGATGACACAATAATAATTTATCTTTTCTCTGAAATCTGCTAGAACCATAAGGTTGGCATTTTCTTTGTAGGGGCCCTGGTTCAGGGACGTTCATTTCCTCTTAAGAAAAAATGAACAAAATTTTGTTTCTATCTTCTCAATTCATATCAATACTTACCTTTTGGCTCAACCTATCCAAATAAGTAGCCCAAAGCAATTTCCCAAATCTTTTTTTATTCATTAATATTATGAATTTTAGGTCTTTTTGGTATAATTTTTAAATCTCCAAATTAAATTTCTTTAGATTTGAAGTTATGAGAAAAATTTTAAATAAAAATTAACTTATGGAAATTTCCAGTTGTAATTTTTAAGCGATTCATTATAACTCATAAGAGAGTAGCATTCGTTATGATTAGAGATGTATTCGGTGATTCTCAAAAGATTTCTGCCTTCTGGAACAGCAGCTTTTGAAAATCATTCAATTAAAATAGAAGCCAGGGGAGTGAAACTCTTGGGCTATCCATGACACCTAGAATTCTAAACAAATGATTGATTTAAAAAAAAACAAAAAACAGCTACGTTAAATATAAAATGTCATTATATTGTATTGTATTGTATTGTATTGATTTAGTTAGTGCATGCACTGTTGAATTTGGGTTGCCACATATTGTAGCAGTATTTTAGAGAAAGATAAATTAACTTTTATTAGGACTAGTTACATATTTTTAATTTTTAGTTATCCCAGACTGCCTTTTAAAGTCAAGTATTATTATATTTGACTACTCCCTCTTTTCTAACACACCTGCTGTTGTTCTTTAACTAACATTATTGCAGTATACATATCTGGTACTCTACTCAGATTTCCTTTACCAGCTGGTGTTGCTGCTGGGCCTGAAACTAATGGTTTACACCTGAGCCTTCTCCAGATACTGCTTTGTCCATCAAGAAATGCCTCGAGACTTTCCCTATAGAGTTCCCCATGAATGAGTCAAGGATAGACTTTACTTAAGAAAGACCACATACCTAATGAGCTACTTTCCCTTCCTAATTCTGTTTCTCTCACTCCCTTATAGATTTTCCCTGAGGAATACTCCTTTAATAAATCACATGTACATCAATCCTTGCCTTCGGCTCATCTTCTTGGAAACCCAATCTAACCATTCCCACTCTTTCTCACCATATAAATTACCATTACTCTCCAGGGTCCAGCTCAGATGCATTTCCTCCAAAGTCTTTCAGTATATTCTCTCCATCCTGATATTCCTGGCAAAATTAATGTTGTTTTCTCTGTATTTTAATGGGATATATGACATTTATATTAATTTATAATATGTTTATTCACTCGAAAACCATTTATTGAATACCCACTATATGCCCAATACTATTTTAGGCACTAACAATACAAAAGTGAATAAAATAGACAAAGTCTGGCTCTCATGGAGCATACATTCTAGTGAAAGGAGATATGATAAATGTAAGTAGACGAATTAGTGTACAAGATAAGGTTGGACATGAATTAATGCAATAATGAAAACAACAAGTAGAGTGATAAAAGATGAAAGTTCTTTAGATTGAGTGGTCAGGGAAATGCTATTGAAGAGGTAAGCCAGAAAGTTTTTTTATTCTTATGGAAAGCTAAGAAATCAACAAGAGAAACAAAATATGTGTTTAGCACAGTGAAATGCATAGCACCTAAAAAAAAAAAAAAAAAGACTAACTTGAATTAGAAACTCTACTGTCAATTGAATGGAATTCCTAAAAATAGTGTTCTCTTTCTCTTTGAAACTTTACTCCTTGATTCAATGATGCTCTAATGAGGTATTTTGAGACTTCCTATTTAAAATGTTATCTAACTAAGAGCCTCTAAATTAGCCTTACTTAATTTTCATTGAAATACCCATGAAGACTGAAAAAAAGGAAAAAAAAAATTCACAACTTGGAAAGCCAAGTCTTTCAAGCAAGAAAATAGCAAACTCTGATATAAATCTTGTAAAAAAAATGGTTTGTAGAACTAGATAAAGAACTATTTGGGGGACACATGCATACAGTCTTTTTAATTCACAAAGTGCAGTCCTACCCAGCCAATAGGGAGACTTATGGTTAGTGCTATTGCTTGCCTCTGATTCAGAGGTCGAAGATATGCACCAACCAGAAATGGAAGTTGCCATCCTGCCCTCCGGTAGATTTGTTTCATGAAGAGAGTCAATTCTCCTATTTTCATCAACCTACATCAGACTTATACAATTCTCAGACTCACTCATGTCCTTGAGAAAAGTGGCCACATGATAAACAAATGTTAAAAATGTAGATTTCTTAAAGCCAACAACCAGTTAAAAGATAATTTAAGGAATAACTGCATTCACAGCATAGCATAAACATAAAAAAAAGATAAGAATAAACTTGACAAGAAAATTTTGAAGTACATATTTTTAAAAACTTACAAAAATAAATAGTATTAGAATAAATATATATACTGAGTTTCTATGTAAGAAAAAAAGAGTACTTTAATGATGTCTCTTTTCCTAAATTTATTTACAGTTTAATGTCATTGTTTTTCAAAAAAAAGGCAAAATAAAGACATTTTCTGAAAGCAAACATTGAAAGAACTCATCACCAACAAACTTACACTAAAAAAGTGTTAAAAGAGTTTTTTAGGCAGAAGGAAAATGATACCATAAGGATATTTGGCTTTGCACAAAGAAATGAAGTGAGCTGAAAGTGGTATAGATAAAATCAAAAATCTACCTGATATATTATTATCATTATTCTTTAAAATTCTTTTAAAAATAATTGAGTATTTAATTCAAATATAATAATGATGTATTTTAGAGTTTATAACATAAACAGAAACAAAATGTATGACCACAATAGCATAAAGAATCTGAAATACACTGGATGAAGTACTTGTATTATATGTGAAACATTATATTATTTGAAAAAAGATTGTGATAAGTTAAAGATGCATATTGTAAAAATCCAAAACAAACACTAAACTAATATAAAAAAAAGTAAAGTTCTTAAGGTAATGGAGGAGATAAAGTATAATCATAAAAAATATGCAATTCGTGTAAATGCAGGAAAAAAGATAAAAGGGGACAAGTGAGGAGAAATAGGAACAAATTTTAAAAGGGTAATTTAAAACCCACCTGATCAAAAATTATATTGAATATCAATTGTCTAAATATTTAAATTAAAAGGCACAGATTGTCAGATTGGAAAAAAAAAGCATATACTTACTATATGCTGCCTATAAGAAATCCACTTTAAATGTAAAGACACATAAAAGTTAAAAATAAAAGGATTTTAAAAGATATTCTATGAAAACAAAAATCAAAATAAAACCGGAGTTATATTAATATTAGAAAAAGTAGATCATAGAACATAAGATATTACCAATGACAAAGAGGAAACTTTCATAAAGATAAAAGAATCAATTTAATACAGGGAGGAGGCAAGAGAACTAAAGTGTTAAATCAATCCACATTCAGAGACTGCAAGATGCTGATCAGCCCTACAGCCAGTCCAGGAGAAAACATGCAGAACAAAGGAAAATTTCTGCTGGGAGTGCTAACAACCTATTTCCCACACCTGTGAAGGGAAAACAGGAGAAACAGTCTTTAAGTGGCTTCCCTGCATGCCCACAAAGGCGTGGGCGGCACTTGGGAGACTACAGCCTTGGGTTGATGTGCCAGTCCTGCTTGGAAGTCAATATTATGGTTCCCCTTTCCTCCACCCCTCAGTGATGTACCTGGTGGCAGCACTCTGCTTGATGGCCTTATCTTCTTCTTGACTTGCAGACAGGGCCAGGCGACAGGTGGTCAAGAGCCACTGCACAATGAAGAAGGGCCAGTATTAGGAGGCCGAGTGGCCTAGCCTC
>NW_011888920.1:2073719-2080772 GCF_000151845.1 Pteropus vampyrus
AAAAAAAGCATATACTTACTATATGCTGCCTATAAGAAATCCACTTTAAATGTAAAGACACATAAAAGTTAAAAATAAAAGGATTTTAAAAGATATTCTATGAAAACAAAAATCAAAATAAAACCGGAGTTATATTAATATTAGAAAAAGTAGATCATAGAACATAAGATATTACCAATGACAAAGAGGAAACTTTCATAAAGATAAAAGAATCAATTTAATACAGGGAGGAGGCAAGAGAACTAAAGTGTTAAATCAATCCACATTCAGAGACTGCAAGATGCTGATCAGCCCTACAGCCAGTCCAGGAGAAAACATGCAGAACAAAGGAAAATTTCTGCTGGGAGTGCTAACAACCTATTTCCCACACCTGTGAAGGGAAAACAGGAGAAACAGTCTTTAAGTGGCTTCCCTGCATGCCCACAAAGGCGTGGGCGGCACTTGGGAGACTACAGCCTTGGGTTGATGTGCCAGTCCTGCTTGGAAGTCAATATTATGGTTCCCCTTTCCTCCACCCCTCAGTGATGTACCTGGTGGCAGCACTCTGCTTGATGGCCTTATCTTCTTCTTGACTTGCAGACAGGGCCAGGCGACAGGTGGTCAAGAGCCACTGCACAATGAAGAAGGGCCAGTATTAGGAGGCCGAGTGGCCTAGCCTCAATTTTACTGGAATCCAAGGACCGAGAGCTGGGGGTAGGCCCCCAGGCAGAGATCTGGGCAGCTGCCTACAGGCTCAGCATTGAGCCCAGCAGGTGGCCTGGTCGGAGATGGATGGGAATGAGGCAGAGGCAGTCATCTCAGTCCAAGAGAAAGAAGACATCAAGAAGCCAGTTGAAAATCACCTGTCGGGGAAAATTGGAGCCAAGAAACTTTGGAAGTTAGAGGAGAAACAAGCACAGAAAGCCCAGTGCGAGGCAAAGGAAGCTGAGCATGAGGAAAAGAAATGCCTTGAGTCCCAACATGAGGCAGAATGGGACTCAAGGCATTTCTTTTGCCTTGAATGGAAGAAGGAGAGGCTTCACCTAGAGGGAAAACAGGAGGAGGAGGAGAGGAAGGCCCGGGAGGAGCAGGCTCAGTGGGAACATGAAGAGTACCTGAAACTGAAGGAGGCCTTTGTGGTGGAGGAAGAGGGTGTTGGTGAGACCATGACTGAAGAACAGTCCCACAGCTTCCTGACAGAGTTTATCAACTACGTTAAGCAGTCTAAAGTTGTACTCTTGGAAGACCTGGCTTCCCAGGTGGGCCTATGGACTCAGGACACAATAAACCGCATCCAGGACCTGCTGGTTGAGGGTACTCTGACAGGCGTGATTGATGACTGGGGCAAGTTCATCTATATAATCCCAGAAGAACTAGCTTATGTGGCTAACTTCATCTGACAGCAAGGCCAGGTGTCCATCACTGTGCTTGCCCAGGCCAGCAACAAACTCATCGCCTGGGGCTGGAAGTTCCCTGCCTGGGCCCTAACCTGACCTAGCCCTTCCCTCTTGGATTCAGAGCTGGCACAGCCTACCTGACCATACATCTTTATCCCTCCCTACTATCCTGGGGCAGTGATGGAGTGTGGCCAGGCAGTTATAGATTAAAGGTCTGTGAGCACTGCTGAAAAAATAAAATAAAGTCATTCATTCCTTTATGCTAACTCTAAAAACCATAGGGAATTTCTGGATTAAAGGTTGGGAACTGCCAGCAGGTCTTTCACTTTACATATTCTTACTTTTTCGCTATATACTCTTCTTCCCCTTCCCCTTCCTCACTGTATGTCTGTATCAAAGGAAATGCATAAACAAAGTCTTTAAACTGTAACTTTCAGGAAATAAAGAATGATATATAAACTGAATTCCCCGAAGTCGGGGTCTCTCTCACTGTCTTTCTCTCAGTCCCTCTCAGTGCCTTTACTCTGTCTCTCTCACTGTCCTTGTCTCTCTCTATTCCTCTGAGTCTCTCTCACTCTCTGCCTCTGAGAGGAGGCCATACTCTGTCTATGGAGTGTGACCCTTTCTCCAATAAACTTTCCTTTTAATTCTCACTTTGGTGTGTGTATTGAATTCTTTCTCAGTTAAAGAACCCTCTTTTCTCAGTGCACAGATTGGTCTCCCCCCAACTCTGGGGAATTTGCCCTGCCCTACATCAAGTTGAGAAAACATAATCCCAAATGTATGTGGACACAATAACAGAGCTTCATATATATGAAGCAAAATTTCATGAGAAAAAAAATGGACAACTCTATAATTATCACTGGAGATTTTAACACTTTTCTATCAATAAGACACCTATTTGAATTATAAAGTTTTGTGTAATGCTTTTGTATCCCAGCTCTGAATCAGAATGTCTCTGTTTAAATAGTCCATTTACTGTCTGCTTGACCTGGGGAAGGCTTTGAATCTCTTCCTTTGTCCAATGAAGAAAATAACAAATTTATTTCATTGTCATGGAGATAATGAGTTTAGAACAAAGCCTGACATATAATGTGTATTTAATAATTGTTCATCTTACTTTTAACATTATTACTATGAACTAAATGTAGTTTCTCTTCCCTGAGAATTCTTGTGCTTTGCACAGACTTGCACTCTGCTCCAGAGACATTTAACATACAGATATCTCATGCATAAGCAGCTACATTTCTTGTGGCAATGAATTAGTCTCTCATTTTAAATTGCAAAAGACATAGGTGATCTTTTACGATGTTGATCTAAACAAATAATTGTAATTCCCGGACTGGAGTAAGATATCAGGGTCTAAAAGGCAAGAGAAATTTTTGACTTCACACAGTTGATATGCCTTAATTTCTAATATTTACTGATCAATTTGCAAGTAATGAAATATGAAGGGAAGGTCTAAAATTATGTATTTGCTGTTTTAACAAATTTCCAACAGAGCACATGATTTTAACAGGAAAAGCATATTCATTTACATGCTTCCAACTGCTTATTACAAATAATTAAACAAATGATGTAGTATACTAATACTGTCTCATTCTTTTCATCCTTATAAGTTAATGAAAAATACACAAATAAAAGCACATTAATTAGCATAAAAATTCACTGGGAAATCAAAGCTCTCAAATTTACAGAAAAGCAGGAAATATATAATGCTTCACAAGTAGAGCCAAATGTTTGTAAAATAAATACAGGATTTATTTTTCAGAGTTTAAGAGAAACAACAGTCGATATAACCACATAACAAATTCGAGTATCAGATGACAGTACTTAAAAGTGATGTCTAAGTTTATGAAGACTAAATGGAGTCCTGAGCACACTAATGCTAATCTAAGGACCATTTCCTATCAAGCCTAGCTGGCTGAATTGGGGTGGGAGTAGGGGATACAAATACATACTTATCATGCTTTTTGTGCAGAAATCTCAGATTTAAGGAGAGTTGCTTTACCTTTGTCACCATTCTTTGGAGTGAGCTAATTTTCTAAAAGATAATAATATGTGCGTAATAATAATGGCTTAAATTTACTGAACTCTTATTATTGGCAGACATTTGATAATCACCTCAAATTCTGAGAAAACTGAGGCACATAGATATTAAAAAGCAATACCAAAATCATGTGGTTATTACTGGTTAGAAATGAATGAATTACAAGTGAACAAGAAGTCTGACTCTGACAACTAACCATATTGCAATTTGACTAAGTCATATACTATAATAAATGTCTCAATTTAATATTGCCTTGAATCTCTTCTTACTTGAACCATAGCAATACACCTCATAAATTGTCACTGATTCATTGTATTAATTCTAACCATGCTGTCAGTCTAGTTTCAATTAAATACAGCTTCATAGTGTCAAATTTCAGGTCAAAAAATGTTAACGGCTCCCCATAGCACAATCCAAAATAAAATCGTATAATTCTTAAGATGTAGTCATTTCCCAGAAATATCCTTTTTTCTTGACTTGGCTCACATTGTTTCCCCTGCATAAGGTAAAAATCTAAGTAAAGATGACATTAAGCTAACATTCTGTAATTTGCTTCTCATAACTTATTAAAATATTTATGGAAAAATCAAAAAAGTCAAAAGAGTATAATAATCATCAAAATTAAGAAAAAAAGCAAGACAAAGTTTTAGAAGTAATTACTAATAATATCAAGACAGATTAAGAAATGAAATGCTAAAGTAAACTCTCCTGTCAATGTTATGGAAGAATATCACTAACAAGAAGCATGCAAGGGGAAGACTAGCCTCTCTCCAACTTTATATCCTTTGATTGAAAAATAGAAGTCCATCAGAAAATCAGAAAATCCAGCAGAAAACCACTGTTGCCAAACTTTCTTCCTTCTCAACTTATCATTCTCATTGTCTGACTTTATAAATTCATTGAAAGGCTACAATTTCATTGAAAGCCATGTCAGGAAATAAAAGGTTTCTTTTTGCACATTATGTGCAAGACTTAACAGTTTTTCGCATATAGAACATGATTCACTTAATGAGGGAAGGCAACAGATGGCCTTGTGGTGTTTTATTGTTCATAATCAGAAACTTGTGAGGAGTGGGAAAGGATGACAGAAGTAGAGGCATTTAGTTCTGTAAAAAGCTAATAGGTAAATGTCAATTAAGAATTTGAGGGAGGACCAAAATTTAGGCACATTATTCTGCTTTCCAATTTTAGATGTGAAGGGAAGATTCTAACGGCACCTAAATGAGCAATATAATGGTTGAAAATCAATTCAAGCATGCTCTTTATTATTATAAATAGTAGTGATGAAAAATTCTATAGCTCAAAAGAAAGAAAATATTGCTTAAAGACTAAGAAAGAACACAGCTCTAGAAATAAAAAAAAGAAAATACTAGATATATCTGTTACCAAAGGTATAAAAAAGTATCAGTTCGATGGAACATAATGCTAAGTTTTTTGATTATTCCAGAAAGAATTTATTATTTTGTGGCCTCAAATGGTTGGAATTTCTGTATAAGGAAATAGAAAGAATACAGAAATACCAATCTGTTTATTTTTTTAAAAGTTATTCAGTGTCTAGTACATACCTAAGCAATGTATCAAAGCCAAAAAGAAACACTTGAAGAGCTAGTTTTAATATCTTTATCAGATCAGGCAACATAAACAGAAATAAATATCAACCTAGGCACATTGAGGCAACTTGATACATTATAGAAAAAAGTAAACTAAAGAAGCACATAAATACAAAAAAGGACAACAAAATTATGTTATCCTCAAATTCAAATATATTTTTATTCACACACCAGCTAAGAAATCATAATATCAACAAATTATTACTAAAAGATAACATACAGTTCTCTTTAAATCAAAATTTTAAAAATATATTGGAGTTTTAATGATACGGAAAATTTAAGATATGAAGTTTTGAAATATCTCAACATAGAGCTAAGTTAAAATAATTGCTATAAATTGTTTTTGCTATAAATTTCTTAAACTCAAACGCAATAACAATATTGTTGAAAGGATGTAAAATAAAAAATAAATTACAAAATTTATATAAAGTACAGTACCAATTTATATAAATGGATGTATAGGTAGGTAGCTAGACAAATAGAGAGATGATTAAATAGATGATTGACTAGATAGATAGATAGATAGATAGATAGATGATAAATAGAATAATTTATTTCATTTTTCTGTTTTCTAAGTTTTCTTCAATGTGATTTAATAATCTAATAGGCAGAAATTGTTATTAAAGTACTTGTAATATAATAAAATAAAATTCATGAAATAATTCTTCTCAACAAATTGTTTTGGACCTGAATATTTTATAGATGATCTTTTTAAACTTATATATTTTGAATTTTCTTGATATTAAAAAGAGGAAAAAATGCTTCCAAAGTAAGGAATAAACAGAAAGCTAAATAATTCATATTCTGAATATGGTATAATTTTGTGTCAAATCTAAAAAAAAAAAACATAAAATAAATATTTTCAATTATAAACATGGATGAAAAAGTTATAAATAAAATAGATCAATTTAACAGAAAACTTACTACTACTAAATAGGGTTTATCTTAGAAATGAATAGGTATATTAATATCACAAAATTATTAATAGGAAATATCACATTAATGAAGTCACAAGAAAAAATACATTGAATTGATGTTAGAAAAGCATTAAAAACTCGTATTAACATGATAAAGACTATCTAGTTTAAACTAACAGTCAATAGCATTCTTCACAGTGAAACATCAATGGTTTTCTCATTAAAAGCAGAATCAAAACAAAAATTGTGGCTATTATCACAATTTTTCAAGCATTACTCAGGAATTAATACAGAAAAGCAAAGGACAAATAAAGAGAAGAAAATCATTTTGGAAAGGAAAAAAAATATTACATATTTTAAAAATTAAGATCACTAATTGAACTACTTAGTCACTGTTTATGAGCTAAAGTGAAAATATGCAACATTCAAAAACTTTCTTTGCTGCAATCAAAAATTATTTAGATTAGATAAAGTAAACAAATATTTCAGTTGCAGTAACATCAAAAAATGTGAAATACTCCAGGATAAACTGAGCAAGGTCTATGTAAAGAAACCAAAATCCCACTGAACTATTTCAAGAAAGACTGAAATTAATTAATATGATTTTATTATGAAATTAGATAGAGAGAATAAACAAATTACAAAGCCCAAACAATCAAAGAAGTTTGATTTTGGCATATAGTAGACAAGAATATCAACAGAACAGACAAGGCAGACCAGAAGTAGACCTGAGTATACAGGTGATTGGTTAATGTGTCCTAAAGGACAAAATAAAAATGGACAAGAGAATGATTCCATAAATGGTGCTTGATAGTTTATTTTTCAGTAAAGCAAATCTCAAAAGGATCAAAGAATAAAACATAATTTTAAAAAATTATTTTAAAAATAAAATAAATTATATACTTAGTATTTGATTTTTTGATATTGAAAGAATTTAACATCTTAGGAGCAACGAAAAAACAAAAATTGAATGGTTGGTAGAGTTGATTTTCTCCATTTTAAATAATCTGATAACCATAGCAATATAATCTGAAGCATATTTCAAAAAATATATGACAAAGGCTTACTATTTTAATCTATAGTGAAATCATATAATAAAA
>NW_011888920.1:2082687-2089272 GCF_000151845.1 Pteropus vampyrus
GGCCAGAACTGTGCCTTCAGACAAAATAACCAAGCGGCAATATGCTATGTAACATTGTAAAACACAGAGAAAAGGAAAAAAGATGTGTGTGTGTGTGTGTGTGTGTGTGTGTGTGTGTGTGTGTGTGTGTGTGTGTAATACAGTGATCTACTCCAGCTTTTGGACCTGCCTTAAACTAGATTAGGCCAAAATTTCACTCAATTTATTTCTCCTAAAAAACACAGCATGTTACATAAGGCTAACAAGTACAAGGTTCCCAAGCAGAATCTTTAAAAAGAATGTGAGACATAGTGTAGTCTGGGGCACTTACTTGGTATTTTAACACATAATGGAGAAATTTATGGACAGAAGTGTAAAGATTGCAGCTAAAACTGAAAACGTACATTTAGACAGACCGAAAACAGCATTTAGCAGAGTGTCTGAGCCAAGCTAGGAAATGACAGTGGCAGACAGGCCAGCCTTGCTCCTGGCATGCAGTAATGGGGTTGCTCTTTTGGAACAAAGATTCAAAACAGACACGGAGGATGAGAGGTAGGTCCAGATTGCTGAGAGAAATCTGACAATAGTGCCATTTGCACCAATCTGATGCCATGGAATGTTTGTATAATTAAGGAAGACTTTTTCTGTGACCCTCAAAGAAAAAGAGAACATAATTAACCACATGGAACACAATTTTTTAATTCTTAGGTTGTAAATTGTACAGACCTAGTTTCACCTGCATAAAAGAATCTCTGGTTCATTTCCTGGTCCTAGTGTGTCATTTCCTTTTTTTTTTTTTTTTCCATCTCTTTTCAACATGTGAGCAAACCCCCTACCCCAAAAACCCAGGCAACTTCCCTACAAAGATTTTTGAAGATTCTATCAGGAACGAGAGCAACAATACTTGCTATTAGTTGAATGTTCATCTTTGCTTTCCTGCTGCCTTTAGTTGAGCCTTATTTTATATTTAGTCCTACCCAGTAAAAAGAATTCTATGCTTTAAGTAAATCATATGCCCAAGATTTGGATCATAGCTTCTATATTTTAAAAGTATGTTGGTAATTTTTTAAACATAGGAAAAAGCATATTAATACATTAGAAGAATATTCTTATCTAATAAAAATAGGTCAATAGATTCATTGATCAATTGATAGATTTGGATGTCAATATGTATATATATAGAGAGAGAGAGGAATAGAAATAGATATTGAGATGATAGAGATGAGAGAGAGAGAAAGGTCTTAAATTTCTTTTAAAGTTATTGATAAGTTTCCCCATAAATATTCCAAAATGTTGAACTATATGGTGGTTTTTCCTCTTTCTCAACAGAAATTTAGGGTTTAAACTTTATCTAGGTTTTAAACAGATTAATTAAAATGGTAGCCAAACTTACAGAGCTAAAAATTGGAAATGTTTGCTCCACTTTTCATGTCCCTTCCTTAATCTTCTTCATACATATATAATAGAATGAAGACTCTAAGGGGAGAAAGGAGTATCTGTTTGGAGGCCGACACTCTTGTATTCAAGTAGGCTACTGCCTTTGAACAAGTTATTTATCTCTCTTACCATTAATTCTTTCATTTATAAAGCTGAAATGATATTATCTACCTTAAATGACTTTCTGAGAATTGAAATAGTGTAAATCATAATAGATAACCCCCAATTGTTATTTCTTTTCCTTCCTTGTTAATGAGAAATGAAACTTGAGATGACTTATTAGACACCTTGTAAGCTCAAGAAATAAAACAAACTACTTCTCTTTTCAGATTTATTACATCTGTTTAGAAAGGCATTGCTGGCCTCTTTTCTAGAACAACTATATAACAGGAACAATCTTAAAGCACAATTATTTTTCTCAAGTAGCTAATGAAAGCTTCGAAAATAACCTCTCCACAAAGAAGGAGAAGATGAGGTAAAGATTCAGAAATGTTAACACAACATAGATGAGTCCTTCTAAGTCTTACTTATCATGTCAACAATAGGCAAATTATTCTTCTTGAAAACTTCTCTCATTGCTCACTCTTAAAATTCAATTCTCACTGTTAATTCATGGTACAATAATTCCAACCTTGGCACAAGGAAGCTTTTAATATTGGCTCCCATGGTTATGTAAATCCTGTATCACCATTTACTCAACTATGTTTATAGATGTACCACCTCCCTGCCAGCTAGATTTTAAATTCTATGAGGATGAACACATATTTAATAACTAGAAAATCAATACATAGAGAATAGTAGACTAGTGTTTAAGAACACAAATTGGGTTCAAATGCCAGCTCTACCACTTATTAGCTATATGCTCTAGTAAAAGTTCTCAAGACTATCTACAATTTAATTTTCTCATTTGGAAAAGTTGGAATGTTAGGTAATTAGTCAGGAATGAGCGACGCGGGAACAAAGGAATGAAGCCCAGCCCAGAGACAACTCAAAGATCGTCCAAAGAACACCCCATTGGTAGTTAAAGAATCCTTCCTACATCCTGAGAAGCAAAGGTCTGGGGCAGGGTGGGAGTGGGGGACATAAACGTACAGCTGGTTTAATCCAGCCACAAACACATGAGCAGAATGTACTACCCTGACAATAGTGCCATTTGCACCAATCTGATGCCATGGAATGTTTGTATAATTAAGGAAGACTTTTTCTGTGACCCACTCCACTCCACACTGCCCATGATGCTAGGGTGATGCCAGATTTCACATCACCCCAGTGGTAACAGGAACAATAAAAATAACTACTTTATAGGATTGTGAAAGTATTAAGTTCCTGGTACAAATGAATTACTCATTAAATTGTTGCCATTACAACAGTAACTATTTGCATGCCTACTATGAGTATGACATAGTCTGGACATGATATATACATCATCTCCAAATCTATAAGTTCTTTTATCATCAACTTCTAGATAAGAACATTGAAGCATAGAGGTTGAAGTTTATGACAATTGATCCAGCTTGCGATGGCTCAGTAGGGATTTGAAACTATGTATTTCTGGTGCACAATACCCTCCCAATTTGTCTACTAAAGCGTACATTTATTTTTCTTTGCTGTTATTTATCAATCACTTACTACATGCCAGACATTGCTGTAAGTGTTGTCTATAATTTTCTCTTTAAAATCTTTACACGAAGCATATGAGATGTGTCCAATTATTCTCAGATTAAAAATAAATAAATAAAAAACTTAAAGCACAGAGATTATTAACTTGTCCAAGGTTGCAGAGGTAGTAAGTGGGACAGCCAGGACCTTGTACCTGTCTTTGTTTCCTTTACACATCATTGATTGACACATATTGATGATCACTCACTATGCGCCAGTCTCTGATCTGGATATAAGTGATACAGCTGTGAACAAAATAGATAAAATCTGATTGTCATGGAGCTTATATTCATTAAGCATTATAAACAAGTGCATATGTAATATTTCATATGGTATTAAGTACTTTGAAGGAAAGTTATGTAAGATAAAGGTGATTGGGAGAGTTGAGGAGTAGCTTGGGGGAGTCAGAGCTCAGATTTATATATTGTCATTGAGAATGGCCTCATGAATTCAGTGATATGTCAGAAGAAAGACCTGAAGGCAGTGAGAGACAACTCTCATGATATCAGGGGAAAAGCATGCCAGACATAGGGACCAACAATGCTGAGACCTTGAGGAAGAACCATGCTTGGTACATTTGAAGAACCACAAGGGGGCCCATGTGTCTGCTGTGGGAGAGGAGGGTAGAGAGTAGGAGGAAGTGATGTCAGTGGAGTAGATTATTAAGGTTCCCTAGGCAATGATAAAAAGATTTTTTTTTTATCTGAATGGAATGGAAAATGTTTGGAGATTTTTGAGCAAAGAAATGATGTAGTGTATATATATATATACACATACATATATATATATAAACAGAATATAAAAGACCAAAGGAGAAAGAGAGACTAGTTAGGAAGGTACTGTAGTTTGTTCAAGTGAGAGATTATGGTTAATTGTATAAGAAGGAGAATGGTTAAAAGCTGTTGTATATTTACAAATGTAACTATAGTGTATTTTGAAGTTCACAGGATCTGCCAATGGACTAATTTAGCATTGTGAAATAAGGAAGAAGTCAAGACCTGTTCAACAGAAGGTATGGAATCACTATTTAGTGACATAAAGAAGACTGTATGAGGAAAAGATGGAAAAGAATTGAAGGGAAATGGTGAAGATTTTATTTGGGACTTGTAAAATACTAATATGCAGGAGTTTAGTGAGAGTAAACACATGAGATCTGGAGAAACAGAAGTGTTTGTACCAATCAAACTATTTCATTATGTAGTAGTTAACAGAAGACTTCCAAATCTCAGTGGCTTATGGTAAATACATCATTATTTATCACTTCTATTCCATGCCTATCTCAGGGCTGCTCAGGCTCTGCTCCAAGTTGCCTTAATTCTGAGACCTAGGCTCTCAGAGTAGATCTGTTTACACTTTGCCAGTCTCATAGTAGAAGAAAATGACAACACAGTGAATCACACACTGCATAAAGTTTATAGAGGGCACCAACATGATTTCCATTCTCATTTCATTGACTAAAGCAAGTCACATAGTAGAGTCTGATATTTTTAGAGTGAAGAAATATAATTCTCATCTAGAGAAGAGAGGAATAATTTAATTAACCACCAAGATAAAGGATATAGATTTGAGCATCATTAGCATACATACACTAGTTAAAGTCATAGTCTAGATAAGATCACCAAGAAGATGATCACAGGAAAGTATAGAAGTCTGATGCCTGGGGCACTCCAGATTTTAGAGGTCTGGATAAATCAGGAAAATAGTCCACAGTGAAATTGTCAGTAATATAGAAGAACAAAGATTGGTATCCTGGATGCCAAGTAAAATAAATGCTTCAAGAACGAAAGATCAACACACTGTTGATCAAATACACTGAAGACTGGGAATTGACTATTGTATTTAACAATGTGCAGGTTATTTGTTACCTTGACAATAGCAGTTTTATAGAAAGATTAGGATGAAAGCCTGATTCAGGTGGGTTGAAGAGTAAATGAAGGAGAGGAAATGGAGTATAAACAACTCTCTCAAGGAGTTTTGCTATAGGTAACACAGCACAATGTCAGTAGTAAAAAGCCCCTCTCCATGGGGCTATAATCAAATCAGCAGCTGAGATTGATAGAAGCTTCTAGTTCTTAAAGAAAGGACAGATGTCATAGAAACAGCAGACACTAATTTGCAAACTCTTGGAAAACAGGAGAAATAACCAGAATAACAGTTGGGAACTAACACTTTGCTTTAAAAATAGTGTTATCTATTCATTCATTTCAATTCATTCATACTGACACCGGATAGTCTTATAATAAGTCATTACTTCCCTGAAAAACTATATGCAGTATCCTCTAGTCCTTTTATGAGACTTCATTTTTCCTTCTAAAATAGTATGTATTGCCCTTGTTTGTTTGCTTGTTCAATTGTAGATAGCACTAGATTACAGGGAGATTGAGACATTGGCTGTCATTGTGGCACACCTATTATTTTACATATTTAACATATAATATTCACCTAAAATGCTAAGTGAATACATTAAATCAACTCATTTTCCAAGCTCTTTGTACATTTATTGTCTACATTTTTCTTTTTAAGAATCTGTGACTATATTCTGGACTTTAATCGTTATGAGTACAGGGACAGCTCATGGCATAAACCAGAGAGTCAAGCTTGGTGATATCGGCACCTGCATATCCTTATGCAATTATCAAATATCTGTTCAGGTCCTCTGCCCCTTTTTAAACTTGTTTGTTTCTCTGCTGTTAAATAGTATGTGTTCTTTATATATTTGGGGTATTAACCCTTTATTAGATGTGTAATTTGTGACTATCTTCTCCTAGTTGGCATGTTGTCTTTCATTTTGTTGATGGTTTCTTCGCTGTGTAGAGCTTTTTAGTTTGATGGAGTCCCATGTGTTTCTTTTGTTGCCTTTGCCCAAAGAGATATATCCAGAAAGATGTTGCTAAGACTAATGTTAAAGAGTTTATAGCCTGTGTTTTATTCTAGGAGTTTTGTGGTTTCAGGTCTTAAATTTAAGTCTTTAATCCACTTTGAATTTATTTTTGTATATACTGTAAGAAGTCGGTTTAAATTTGTGTGTGTGTGTGTGTGTGTGTGTGTGTGTGTGTCCCATTTTCCCAGTATCTCTTATCGAAGAGGCTGTCTTTACCATCTCTTTACAATACACATTGTATATTCTTGTCTCCTTTGTCAGATTGATGGACCATATAGGTGTGGGTTTCTTTCTGGGCTGTTTTATTACATTGAAATATAGATATAGATATCTCAATGTAATAAAACAGCCCAGGAATGTATATATATCTGTTTTTATGCCATTATCGCACTATTTTGATGGTTGTAGTTTTGTCGTGTAGTTTGAAATTAGGGAATGTGATACTTCATTCTTTCCTCTTTTTCTTGAGGTTTCCTTGGCTATTCAGGGCCTTTTGTAGTTCCATATAAATTTTAGGATTAGTTGTTCTAGTTCTGAGAAGAAGGCTATTGCTATTTTGTAGAAACTGCGCTGAATCTGTATATTGCTTTGGGTGGTAAGGACGTTTTAACAATATTAATCCTTCCAAT
>NW_011888920.1:2092062-2118173 GCF_000151845.1 Pteropus vampyrus
TTTTAAATTAAGAGTGAATCTTGAGAGAAGATTTGATCAAATTTTAAACGCTAATATACAAGACAAATTTACAACAAATATAAAGTGGTAGTTCAGACCATAGACTGTAGAATAAAAGTTTTCCAAAATCCATTTTTTTTTAATTATTAGCTTAGTTTAAGTGGCGTTTTAACCTCTTTGAGCCTTACTTTCTTCATAATAAAACCTAGGACATGCTGTTGTTATGAGGATTGATTGAGAAAAATGCATGGAAAGCATTTTACTTAGTACCTGGCTTAACTTAAGTCTACAATCCAAATGCATGTTATTTTTATTATTGGGTGTGGTGGGGAGTTGAAAAGGGATGAATAGTAAAAAAAAATTTCAGAATAAAAGAATGGAAGTGGCTTACCAGTGAGATGGTAGGAAATGTGTAAGGATTCCTTCAACTGCCATGTTGTTGCTGCACAGATTGTGACCTTGAGATATGCATTAACCCCTTTGGTCTTGCAAGGTATTAAACCTACAGGTTACAGTGTACTACATAGAAAAGAGGATCTTCAGTAGAAAAATCATGACTACAAGTCAAGGGAAGAATGTAATCTGTCTCACTCTACAATGAAAGGGAAGAGAATCCCATTTAATTATAAGCCTAACTTGTGCACATAAATAAGATGCAGACATGGGCACTAATCATTCTATGTCAAGGACTTTACCTACATTCTAAACACTTAAGTATAAAAGATATATGTAAAAGAATAAATATTTCTAAAAGTATATTTAAAATGAACTTTAAGAAATATGGAATAGTTAAAATGTTATTTCAGCCTATTCCATATCAGAGTTTAAAGAAGAGCAAGTGTGAGAGAAATTCAAAATATAAATTGTAGTTTTAAATTATTGATGAGAAAATAGAGGTGTGTAAAGAAATTATTCCAAATCTGAAAATTTATAGTTTTTATTTACAAACTTGCATTTATATATTAGTAAACTTGAAGTAATGTATACTTACATTGCTATTTTACTATAATTATGATGTTCTTCAGGGAAGCATTAAAATTTAGTCTAACTCTTCATACTTCATAGCTTTTTCTAAGAGTTCAAAAATGCACTTATTAATTCAAATTCAAAAGTTCTGGTTGGTATCTATTATGTACTATTTTTTTTATTTTTACTACTAGTTGAGTCCCAAAGTAAGAGGGAATACAAGCCGATGCAGTTTTCCTATAGGAATGCTTGGCTATTACATGATCTTTTATATTAAAAGCTTTGGAAAGGTAGTATTTTAGGTAGTATTAGGTAGTATTTTTTATGTTTCTAACATTAATTGCTACTTCTATGCACTGTAACACTCCAACTAGATTTTGTGATTTATTTTTAAAGAATTTATTTTGAGAAGAAATTTGAAAGTTAAATACTTATGAAGGTCAATATTACCTTCTGCTAACATTAAAAGATTGAGTCCTAAATAATTTCATTTTTTATCATAATTAAAATTATAACATGATAAGGGAAAGAAAAGCTGATTTTTCTAAACACAAACTTGATATTTGAAATTTTCTATTCTCCATGTTTCTTTTTTAATGAGAAAAAAATAGAATGAATACATCTACCAATAATCTGAAAGTCCTATGGTTAAAGATTTTAATAGTGTTGAGTTAAACAACAGTGACAGATTTGGACCACATATAAAACACAGCTCAGAGCTAAAAATGTAATCCTGGGGATGCTAGAAATGAAGGAAGCTAGAAATTATAAGAAGTCTATAAGGCCAATTGTACCATCTAACCAAAATTTTTATTACAATAAAATAGTTTCGCTCTTGTTTTTAAATCAAATATAACAAACATTGGGCTCTTTCTTTGCTGTAAGAAATTGCACTTTATTTTCAAATTTGAAATCATCAACACAAATTATACTGAGTTTAGTGTAAGTTTTTTTTAACTCTTTTCTCTACTTTTATGTAAAATTCAGAATAAAAAATTGAGCCTCGACTTGCCTCAAATCCTCATTGAACATGAAGATGGGGATGTGATATAAATGTGAAAAAATAAACAAATTCTCCTGAGGCATGTGCCAAACCACAAACTCCAGCAACAGAAAATGAAAGAGCTTTACTTTATAAAAAGAATGTAACTAAAAGTTGTTTGTAAGTCATTTTATTTTTCCAAGTCAATTTCAAGTATGTTTCAGAGACTGCCATTTTAAATGCACCTCCTTTCTATCCCTGAAAATACTTCTTGCAACTTACCACACTAAAGCATAATTCTACTTTTACTCCATGGGATTGTTGGTGGTGATAGTAATTGTATAGGTCATGACTCTTTTTTTAATGCACTTCACTGCACAGCTCCAAGTACCACTACCATGCCAAAGGCTAGCAATGTTAGAACTCTAATCTTGTCTTCTGTACTTAATTCCAGACTCACCTAACCAGAAAGTTTTGAAGACCTTTACCTGAAATTCTCACAATAATTTAAACTGCAGAGAAATGAATTTATTATCTTTCTCTCACCTATAAAACTTACATAATTAAAGGTCACCAGTACCCATCAGATAACCTCAGATAAATCTTTCCTTTTTTTTTTCTGGGAAAAGAAACCTACACTAACCTAACACGTCTACTTAAACTCCGTAAGTAGCTCTTACTCCTCTCTTCAATTACAACACTCCTAGTGAATACAGGGATGGGTATATTACCCGAGCCTGACCTGAACAATGTATCCCCTGACTGCAAGTGTGTGTATGTGTGGAGGTGGGGGATAAGGTGCAGGGTGGGAGACTGGAAATTAGAAACATTCTTGGCATTTTTCTGCATCATTGGAAAACAGAAATCTCTTCTGTAAAATGGCCATATGAACCTGGAGTGGCTGGCCACCAAAGGAAGTGGATCCATGAGAGAGATAAAGAGGGTACCTCATCCTAATGACACGTTTCAGCTCTCTGGATTTTGATGTGCATGGAGATAGATGCATCTCTGGAATTTTTAGTTGATTACATGGGCACTTTTATAACTTAAACTGTTAGAAGTTGTTTTGTCACTGCAATAAGAGAGGCCTAACTCATGTACTCACCATATTACTAATTTTTTTTTTTTTTTTTCTTGCTCTCTTTTACTTTCCTTAGAACACAGACTTAAGGCAACCAGTGGCTGGGTCTTATTTATCTTTGATTTATGATGCTTAAATAATTCTGTCCCATGAAACACGATCATTTCCTCTCAGTTAGTTAATGCTAAAGAATAATTTTATTTCAGAGTCTTATATTTTATTTTACTGATACATAAAAATTAATGTTTCACCTCTGAATAATAAAGGAGTGACTTTGACATGAGAAAAACTAATGCAACATGACATTATATCCTATAGAACAGGATTCTGATCAAATATCTCATTTAAAATTCTACTTAGTAAAAGTCATATGAAGAACTGGCATGAGTGTCTTGGGAAATAGACCATGTGGTACTGTCAGAACCACCAATAAACTATCAAAGACATGGCTGTTTTGTATTTCTGGGTTGTTGCTGTAGATACAAGGAGAACTGCAAATAAAAATGAATTAACAGGACCTCAGGGGATAAAAACCATCTTCTTGAAGTCCCAATTCCTCAGCGTTCCACATCCTTTAGTCACCTTATCCACACTTAGAAATTCAAAAGGAAAGGACTGTTCCAGGTCTTGAATTGGGCTCTACAATCTCTGTCTTCTACCTTCTCCATTTCTCCTATTCTGAAACTGTCTTATTCCCATTCTAACTTCTCTATTATCTTTATTCCTAAATCCTAAACCACTCCTATTAGAAGGATAAATTCTAAGTCTGTGTTTGTCTAGAAATCCTCAATTGTAATGTGCTAACCATTTTTGGAGTAGATGGTGTGGACTTTTGGGTTCTTATTTAAGAAATCTTTTGTCAATCTTTGTAATATAAATATACATTTGGATTTTCTTTTAAAAGCTTTAATGGTATACTTCAACACATTTAGGTTTTATCATATAATTTATTATTCTAATCTGAACATCTTTGATAGTGAAAGGAGATTTTATCATAATTACCTCAGTGTGGCAGGTATAAACTGGGACTGGTCTGAGCAAGGTGAGACTCATGGTCTTCCTTTCTAAATTCACCTGGATTTCATATTTGTGCATGGCATGAGAAAGGGATAAAAATATTTTCCACATGGATAGACAATTCTCCCAACATGAGTTTTTTAATATTATTTTTTTCTAGTGATCTCTATGATACAATCATCGAACATCAAATTTTATAGGTATATGGGCTTTTTCTTATGCTTCATTCCTTTTCTTTACTCATATTCTTAATTACTGTATCTTTATAAGGATTTTATACTTGGTAGAAGAATCTCTTGACTTTATTATTTTTCTTCAAAATTGTCTTAGCTAATTTTAACCCTTTTCTCTTCCAGTTTTGATCTAGCTGGTCAAATTCCATATATAAACATAAAATTTCTATTGGGATTTGCTTGGAATTGCATAAATGTGTAAAAAATGGGAGAATTAAAATCTTAAAGATATAAACTCTTTCTATCTAAGAATACAGTATATTTATCTATTTAGGTCTTTTGGGATAATTTTCAAAATATTTTATGCATTTTTCTATAATGATTATGCACATCTTTTGCTACATTTAGAAATAGATACCAAGGTAAGTTTATTGATTTTTATCATTTATATTTCTAAGTTGTATGTCATATGAATTAATTTTCTAAATGTCAGTTTCTAACATTTAGGGGTAAAACTTAATTTGACAAGTTAGTCAAATGTACAGAACACTTGCTGAATTATATAAACACTTTTTTTAATGTAAGTTGTGAGTGTTTTTTATATATCATTTGTACAAGTCCTTTATGAGATGTATATTTTGCAAATATTTTCTCCCAGTCTGTGACTTGGCTTTATTTTCTTAACACCATTTTTCAGAGAGTAAAAGTTTTTATTTTTGATGAAATTGATTTTTTTTTCTTTTATGGGGCATGCTTTTTGTGTTTAATATACAAAATCTTTGCCTGGCCCAAGCTTAAAAAGACTTTTTCTTATTTATTTTAGAAGCGTTATAGTTTTAGCTGTTTCATTTAAATCTATGATCCATTGTGGATCATTTTCCTTTTTTACTAAAGTCACATCATTGAACACATATCGTTGTTCACATACTAGCTCTTCCATTTGTTAACTGTTTGGCTTTGAGAGAGTTTCTCAAAACATTCTTAGTCCAAGTTTTCTCATCTTTAAAATGAGGATAACATAACCCAAGGGCTTGTTACAATGATACAACGAGATAATGGTTTGCAACTCTTAGTGCATCCTTAGGCACTCAGTAAGTGTTCATTAACTGGTCACTTTCACATAAATATGCAGAACACAATACATATTCGACATATAGAACGTACTAAACCTAAATGTATGATAATGTCTCTTACATGAACCTTAATTCATACAGGTAATCATTTCTATAATTTATACATTCTGTAATTTAATACTATTTTCTAATAAACATACTTTTAAAAGAAGAGTCTCTGCGCTGACATATATTTAAATGATATATTGTATAAAAAGCAGTTTACTGAATCAATATTTTTTAGAATGTTATTTTGCCGGAGTCAGTTATATAGTATCGAGTTAATGTGACAAATGATAAATTTGGTGGGAAAGCAAGTCTAAAAAGAAATGCAGTGTAGCTCTGAACTGTATGAAGCTTATGTCATAAAAGCTGTTAAAATGACAACACATATATCCAAGGTAATAGGAGGCCTCTGAGACTTGGCTATTAGGAAATGCTAAGCAGTTAAAAATAAATCATAATAGTGCTGTACTTACATTCTCTTTTGTGCTTATATGATGGACACTTGAGCTATTTAGAATCCATGAGAGACGATAACAAAGGAATTAAAATTGTTGATTCATACAGTACTTAAGTGAACATTTTACTCTATTTACTAAATTTTTATTATAAAAAGAAAAAAACCCAAAACAAACTAAAGAGCATATTATTTACTAAAAAGCCTAGATGATATCAGCACTTCTATGAGTTGGTTCTATTAATAGGAATTGGGTCTTTGGTGCAACCTCATCTAGCCCCAAGCAGAAAGCACCTATTATGGCTTTCCCGATAATCTCTGAATATTACTTATTATATTCCCATTAAGTGAAATAAATTTTGAGCACTGAACTTTGGCCAAGAGTCATCCTAAACTTCTGAGCTTATCTCTGTGGACAAGGGTGACCTTAGCCAAGGAGGTAACATCTAAAGTCACTGACAACATAGTTGCCAAAGGCTAATTCTGATTATCCTGTTATCCCAGGACCCACATTAATTCTCTTGTGTGGGTAAAGGTTCCATTGTGTTCATTACCTCTACATTTCCTACAATTTACTTCACTCTGAAAATTCATAATTCTCACTATGGCCAAAATTCAAAAGCAGGTGTAAGTGGAGGACTGAGTTAAGCATATGCCGAATATAATGCTTTCTTCAATTCTGAGCTCTGACATGCAAATTTAGACAAGTTGTTTAAATTCTGTCTAAATATTCTCATGTGCAGGATGATGATAGTTTCTACTTCATCAGATTATTCCAAAGATGAAATGAGATCAAGTATATAAGGTGGCCTGCACAATATTCATGCTCAGTAAAATGACTTGCACAACACACTTGAGAAACAGACTGTGCACCTTCTAAAATCTGTCAGTGATATTTAACCTCCTGTGTTTACCTTCTGCTACTTCTGACTAAAGAAATATCCTTATGCATCTTTAGGTTGATGTTCAGTCCTGCATTTATAGAGATTACAGGTTTTACACAAAGTCTCCGCTCATTTTTTAAATATGAAATCATGATGAAATTTCTCTAAAATAATAATCAGTTGATTAAAAAGAATTCTGAAACTTATTTTGGTATAGCAAGAGATAGCTGAATGTATTCTTCTAAAACCGACCTTAGAGAAGGTATTTATCATTTTGTAGAGACAAATGGATAAAGAGAAATACTGAGCTTTTGTTGACAACTCATCCTTTTGAAATTCTGACACAATTACTTACAAACCACCCCCCCATTCCCCTGACAAAATGTACATACTTCTGTTTCTGCACATTAAGGGCTAGCCCTGAGCAATTTTAAAAAGCTTTCACAGGAATTCAGGGGTGAACTATAACTAGAAATGACAAAAAGCCTCTTGTTCTTCTGAATCCCTAAATCTGTAAAGAAAAACACTCCAAACTAGCAACATGTATATGAATTAAGAGAGAGATTTTTGCTACTAGAACACAGAGTGGTATTTATTTTCTCTTTGGATTTTTGTTTACAGTATTTGTAAGCAATATATTTTGCCTCTCTCCCTCTATATCACTTTTCAAGAATAAAGTCTCTTTCAACAAAACCATTTTTAATAAGAATGTCATATATGTGCCTATAGCAAATTAACACAAATTTCCTAGAGTGTGATGAAACACAGTCATCAGTAGCAATGTATTCAAATATATAGATGCAATAATTTTGAAGACTACAGGCAGATGGAAAGCTTTGAGTAAAATCAATATGTTTCCAACTTTCCCTGATTCCCTATTAAACCTTAAATCTTACATTTTGGCAGCTGACTACTTAAAAGAATGAAAGGATGCAAGGTCCCCACCCGTATTACAAAATAGTATTTATGTATGAAGCACATTCAACTTTTAGTTCTCTGAAAAGAAGATTGTTTATATCCATAATCACTACCTATTTCTAACCACAGAAGTTGAGATGATCTAATCTCTTTGAGGTCAACCCCTTCATCCATGCCTTTGATTTCATTTACCTTCTCCTAGAATCTTTCTCTAGTAAAAATCAATGCCTTTCTTTCGTTGCTGGCATTTTCCTGTGTATTGACTCCTTTCTACAAGACTATATATAGGGCCAGTTCTGACTCATTCTTAAAAAGAATTCTCATTGGTAATTAAAATTTCGATTGTCTCCTTTCTTTCCTTACCATCTAACAAAATTTTCTTTAAAGAAAGGACTATAATCATTTTCTCCAAGTTCCCCATTTCCCTTTTATATTTCCGTGTAAAGCGGTCAGATTCTGAAACCTACCATACTCATTCAACTCACTTGCAAGGGGCTATCAGTAGCGTAGCCAAACCCAACGCGTTGTCAGTGGGGAGACTTCGCGTAACTGTTCTATGTACTTTATCTATTATGGTTGCCATTCCACATATATATTGATCTTAATCACATTCTATGTGTTGATGACTCATAAATCTATGTATTTACCTTGACATCTGATCCCTCAACACATTTAGTAATGTGGACTCATTCACAATCACAAAATCAACATTTAAAATCTGAACACATTATCTTTCTTCTACTCTCAAACCTGTCCTGGCTCCTCTATTCCACAGCTTAATAAAGAAATCACCATCATCACCATCTTGCAAACATGAAGTCAGAAACCTAAGAGAAATTGTGGGCTTATTTTTATGATACTCATCTAATTCAGTGCCAAATGCTGCTTGTTTGATTTTATGAAATTTTCTGAATCCTTGCCTTTCCATTTCTTCTCCTTTATACTTCTATTCAGGTTTTCATATGTTTAATTTTAATTGTGTTCACCTTAAATGACTTTAACTATATTCTTCTCTCTGCTGCTAGACCAACCTACATAAAATGTTATATGCAAAATCCTTTCATGGATCTGAATGAGGTTGATATTCTTTGGGAATATACACAAGGACCTCCAAGGTACATAGTATATGAATTAAAGCTCATTTATAAATGTGATTTAACTTCCAGTATACATTTTTCTTCAAACCCATGATTACTTAAAAGTATAATTTGTTATTTCTAGACATTTCGTATTTCTTTTTAGTTATATGTGTGAATTTTAACTTAATGACATTTTAGATAGAAAATGTAGTTTGCATGATTTCAATCCTTTGAAATTTTTGAGGCTAATTTAAAGGCTAGAATGTTTTATCTAGGTTAGTCTAAACAGAATAGGTATTTTTGTTACTAGATTTAATATTCTAGATGTGTTCAGCGTATACAGGTTGACAAGCTGTTTAAATTTTTCTCTATCTGGATTAATACATTGTGTGATTTATCTGTCAATTTAATGATGCTTTGTCAAGTTTTCCTAGTGTTCCTAGTAGCTTTGTTAAATTTTATTTTATATATATTGAGCCTATGTAATTGTAATTAGAAAAATATAGTTTAAAAAATTTATATACATTTGTTCAACTTAGCTTTTTATCGTTTTATAGAACCCTACTTTATTTCTGATATTACTTTTTGCCTATTGTCCATTTTGTCTGATATTAATGCATTCATACCTTCTTCAAGTTTGTTTTTCCCTGTCACGTATTTTTCTACCCTTGACTTTCAATCTTTCTCTTTCTTTATATCTTCATTATATAGCAGTAAACATTATATAGCGGCATTTTCTCAACATATATAAGGTAACAATATGTCTTTTGTGTTTTGAGACTTTAGTCTATGTACATTAATTATAATTATTGATATATTTGAATTTATTCTTATCTTCTTATGTATTCTCTATTTGTCTCTCTTTTTCAGTTTATTTTTTTCTGTCTTTCTTGCTTTCTTTGGCAACTATTCAGTTTGTAGTTTTATTTCCTCATTCTACTTTCCCCTATAGTTGTTGAGAAGTTGTTTCTTTCTATTGATGTATAATTTACATACACTAATAGCTCAGGTCTTCTGTGTACACTTTGATCATTTTAAAATGCACCTGTATAATCTATAGTCCAAAAATATATAGAACATTTTCATCCCCCCGAAAGATCCTTTTTGCCCCTTCTCAGTCAATTCCCACACCCATCCCATGAAACAGCTATGCATTGGATTTCTATCATAGATAGCATAGATTAGTTTAATTTGTTATAGAACATATAAATTGAATCATATGGTATTCTCTTTTGTGTCAAGCCTTTTTTTCATGCAGCATATTTTTGAAATCCATCCATCCTGTGTACACCAGTTATTTTAAATTGATGAGTAGTATTCCATTCTTTGAATATACTATAAATTTGTATTTTTGTTTTGTTTTATTAAAATACATTCTCCTATTCATGGCCATCTGGGCTATTTCCAGTTTGAGGCTAGTGAATAAAACTGTCCTAAATATTCTTGTTCAAGGCTATTCGAGGAGGAGCAGAGGTTCCATTTCCTTTGGATAAATAACTAGTAGCAGAATTACTGGGTCATAGGGTAGACACATGTTTAACTTCTTAAGAAACTGACAACAGTTTTTTTAGCTTTTAATTATGCTCATCTTTCTCACCCCTTATGTGCTTTGATAGTATTTAATTTTCATTCTTTTTCTCTTTACAAATATAGGCATTATCATTGCTTCACACAAAGTTCATTTCATCTTACCTACACATTTGCTAATATCTTTTATCACTATTCACTCTAGCATCAAGCACAGATCTTCTCTATGGGATTATTTTATTTCTTCCTCAATTCCTGCACTATGGCATGTTATCCTGTGAGTATAAACTGGTGGTAAGATTACTCAGGTTTTGTGTATAAAGTATCAGTATTTTACCTTCATTCTAGAAAGGTTTCTCTCCAGATTGAATATTTGATTGTTATTTTCTCTCAGAATTTGGAAGCTATTCCACTGTTTTTACTTCCATTGGTGCTGACAAGTAGCAGCCATCAAACTAATTCTGGTGTTTTGGAGGTGATCTCTGTTTTCTCTCTGGCTACTTTTAAGCTAGACTCCCTTTTTCTTCATGGTGTACACTTTCAATATTACCGGTCTGGGTTGGATTTCTCTTCACTAATCTATTGAGATTTAGGGAGCTTCTTAGATTTAGGATTGTTATTTCACCACTTCAAGTGTTAGATTTCCCCCATTTTCATTCTTATCTCATTCTGGGACTCTGAAAAGACAAATGTTGCAACTTCTCGTTCTATCTTCCCTTACTTTTAAATACTCTTTTATATCTTCCTCTCTCTGAATTCTGGGTAATTTTTAAAATTATTCTCTTGTCTTCAAATTCTGTATTAAACTCTGCTAGTTAATTCATCTATTGATTTTAAATTTCGATTAGATGTATAATATATTGTATTCATATATAATATTTGCACATCTTATTTTGTTACATTTACTTCTATAATTCTTTGTAGTTTTTCTTTTTTAATTTTTATAATGTCCTATATTTCCTTAAATGCATTTAAGATAAGTATATTATATTCTTTGCCTGATCATATTTTATTATCTGAAATATATGTGTATGTCATTACACTTTTTAGTATTTCTTCTGGGTCTCATTTCAGAGGTGTTGTTTCAATATGTGCTATGTGACATTTTATTGCAAACTCATTGGAATTGTGTCTGCAGAAAATTTTTAGTTTTTAGTTGATACTATCAGTTGAGTTGAGGGCCTATCATCTAGGTACCACAGTAAATTAAATTATCTGCTTGATATTTTTCAAACCAAAAAAGTATTATAAATTCGGACATAAACTAGGAATTGATTAGCTTGTAAAAAAATTCTCAAGAGAGATTATTTTTTTTCTATCTGCTCAATATCCATCTCAGGTCAGATTTGTTTATTATTTTCTCTGAGCAGGGAATTTATTTAGTATTCATTTTTACTCCGAGACTGGTCCCAACTTTCTTATAAGGGTCTTTTCTAATATACTCCATCTTTAGCAGACAGTAAGCTTTACCTACTATTTTCTAAAGCTCAAGGTCTCCACAGTATGAAAGAAACCCCTCCTTGGAGAAAAATGATTTTGATATGCACTATTAAGAGCACTTTTGCTTTCACTTTATGAGCTCCACAGAATTCTTCCTTCCAACGTCAGATCAGAATTGCACTGCAAAAGATGTTTGAAATATCTTATCAAACACTTTAGTTGTTTTGTCTGAAAGGGTAGTAGCTAGTCTGCCAGATTGATAGAGAAGAGAGATCTTAGTTTTCTTTATAAGCTAACTCTCATATTTTAAGAGTCAGTTCAGCCATCGTGACTCCTCCAGAAAAGCTTTCCTCTCAGTCCAGATTAAGAATAATTCCTGTGCTGCAAATTATTTCAGAGTTTGCCATTTTGTATTTAAATTATCTCCCTATGTGACCTCTGCCACCATTAGAATGTTGACTTCCTTGGGAAGGAAACATGACATATAACTGTTTTTCAAGGATTCCTTAATGTGTCAATTAACAACTTGACCAGATTTACAAATTTCTGAGTTTTTCTGGCTCCCTGGTTTCCTTCTGAAGGAAACACCTCTTGCACAGCTGTTTCAATCCCTGGTTCCAGTGCCTTTAGCATTTTATTTTTCAGCTTTTCACTTTATGTAATTAGTGTATGTGTATGTGTATGTTGCGAACACTTAAGATCTACTCTTATAACAAATTTCTCTCTTTTTTTTTTTAGGGTGAGGCAACCCTTGGTTGGAACCCTTGCAAGGAACTTGTCATCTTATAATCCCTTATTTCTTTTTATTTTTACGCCTACAGCACCTGGTCTTCCTAGGTGGTCTCTCATCCAAGTACTAACCAGGCCCAACCCTGCTTAGCTTCCGAGATCAGACGAGATCAGGCTTGTTCAGGGTAGCATGGCCATAGACACAAATTTCAAGTATACAATGCAGAACACTTTAACTAAATCACAGTGTTGTACATTAGATATCAGAATTTCACTTTATAACTGAAACTTTGTATCCTTTTACCAATATCTCCCTATTTCTCTCCAAAATATCCACTCCTGGAAACCACCATTTTATTCTCTGGTTCTGTAAATTAGACTTTTTAAGATTCCACATATAAGTGAGATCATCCAGTATTTGTCTTTCTCTGTCTGACTTATTTCATTTAGCATAATGTCTTCCAGGTTCGTTCATCTATGTCGTCACAATTAACAGAATTTCCTTCTTTTTTATGATCAAAAAATATTCCACACACCATATTATCTTTATTCTTCCACAGAGACTTGGTATATTTCCATATCTTGGTTATTATGAATAATGCTGCAATGAACATGGCAGTGCAGATATCTCTTCAAGACATTGATATCATTTCTTTTATATATATACCCAGAAGTGGGATTGCTGGATCATATGGTAGATTTATTTTTAATTTTTTGAAAAACATCCACATTGTTTTCCATAACAGCCTTTCCAATTTACATTCCTACCAACACAAAATGGGAAAAAATATTTGCAAACCATATATCTGCTAAGGGTATAATATCCAAAATACATAAGAAACTCATATAACTCAACAGCAAAAATATAAAATAAAAATAAAGATAAACCAATATAAAAAATGGGCGAAAGACCTGAATAAATATTTTTACAAAGAAGACATAAATGGCTAACAAGTATAAAAAAAGGTACTCAACATCACTAATCATTAGGGAAATTTGAATCAAAATCATGAGTTATCACCTTACACTTGTGAGCATGGCCATTTATCAGAGATGATAAATGTTAGTGATGGTTTGGAGAAAAAAGAACACTGTATACTGTTGGTTGAAATGTAAATCAATGCCTTTAGCTTCTAACCTGAAATATTTGTATATGGTTATCTTAACTTGAAATTATAAGAGCCTATTTTGGAAACATAAAAAGAAAATGACCACTTGCATCTAGACAAGATTTTAATATTTATCTAGAATTGACCCATAGCTTTGATCCCAATTTTGCTTTTAGTCAAGATCTTTATTGCCATTCATTAATTCCTATTATTTTTATATTTTTGAAGTCTTAAACTTCATTTTGAAGAAGTACCAATACCATCATTTGAGGAACTAATTTATTAATGTCTAAGAACTCATGCTTCCTGAAAATATTTACCAGTTTTTATCATAGGGTTGGTGAGAGGATTAGAATGGATAAAATTTAAAAAGTACATATTAGAATTCCTGGCATATGATGAACGTTCAACACAAAATAAGGCTATAGTTATTATTACAATCATTATTAGGGATATATTAAACAAATAATCATTAGTACAATCGCTACATTACTAAGGAAATTTCTGATTAGGTCTCTACTAGAGATCTTTTATCCCCTTATAAACCACATATTTGTTATTATTTTGTGGAAATGAATAAATCTTAAAAACATCTAGTCAGGAGCAATGTTAAACAAAATTGTAATGTGGGAGAAAGTTTGTTTCCATGCCCTGACTCCTTTCTTCTCTGTCACCAAACATTTAAACACGTTGTTCCTTCACAAATGTCCTGTGCTTTCGCACTGTGTTGGGCCCATGACTTCTAAATTCAAAATAAATGAGGCATTCACTAAAACTACAGAGTTATAGAATTTTAATATTATCTCATGTCTTAGAGAATTTTCTTAACAAAAAAAAAGTTAAGGACAATCCTCAATCCAGTGAAATAAATCCATATTGTCATACAATGAACATGGGGTTTGGCACTAGGGTATATCTGATTAGAGCCACAACTCTTCTAATTAATGAGAGAAATCTTGGTCAAGTTTCCTAATCTCTCTGAGCTCCAGAGTGTTCATTTGCAAACTGGGTAAGCAATGCTTAAATCATATGGTTGATGAGAGGATTAAAATGAATAAAATAAGCAAAGCACATGTTAGAATCCCTGGTGTATAACAAATGTTCCACAAAAAATGGGGCCATTGTTATTGTCATTGTTATTACTATTAATATATTAACTAAATAATCATTGTTACAATTATGATTATATTTTAGGGAAATCTCAGGGCCAGGGTGCTAGTGGAATTATAAATTTGCATCTCTATGTTATACCGGCCTGGTCCTCTCCTTCCCAGGATCAGCACAAGTTAACATCCCATCAGAATGGCTGCAGTTGTACAAAGCATCCCTGTGACATCTGTAACCCACTATCAAGGATTTGTTAAAGTATTGAACTAGGAAAAAAACACCTGGAAAGTGCTAGGACTAGAGGAAAATGGATTAAATAAACAAAAAGTTGATTTGTATTTGAATAACTCTTCCAGCCCAAAACCAGTGTGTGTGTGCGGGGGTGGGGGTGGGGAGGAGTGGAAAGATAAAGAAAAAACTTAAAATATTATTAAAACAGAAATTCCTCTGCTGGTCAATGGCACCATAGAGAAAAATAAGAGACAGCAAATTCTGTAGTGAAGTCACATTGTCTGCACATGTGCAGTTACAACTTTCATTCTAGCTGCCTATTCTTTACTCGGCAGGGTTAAGCACGAGCTAGTTACCACTCTCTGCAGTATCTTCCTCAGGCCTCCCTTGAAATGTTAGAACTGGCTTCCAGACATTGCTCTTTTTTTCACCAAATTTTATCTAATTCAGTACTTGCCTCCTGTTATCCACTCATCTTATTTCTGACTCACATTTAAATGGCTGCCTCATGAAAGACCCTCATTACTTCTCCCTCTTTTGTTTCCATTTGCACCCATGTCATTGCTTTTCTTTCAGTTAAATGTAACCGCTGCTGACCTTCAACATAACTGTTTCACCTTCTTTTTTCTTTTATGGACGTTTTTCCAATCTCTATGTTAAAATCAACTTCTTTTTCCTTTGTACCACCTACCTGAGAAATTCCATTTGTAATCAAAGCCTTATCATAACCTGCACGCACATAATGGCCAAATCAACTTCCCACACCCATTCTTTGGCATTGACTTTAGTTATTCAGCTCCAGTCATGCATTGGTTTCATGTCAAAACCAATATTACCTTTCAAACCTGATGTTATAGTATTTAACTCTAGGTCCATTTCTCTAAAACACTATTTCATGATGCAGTGTGAGAGTTATTATGACACATACTGGAAAAAAGGCACTGACATTTATCAACCTTGTCATTGGATAAGGTCTGATTTACTGTAATTAAGGTTGGACTGTACTGAAAATGCTTTTTTTAAAATATAGGGGATATACTTAACTTCACTATTAATCCCAAACATCCAGAGCACTGCTGCACAGTCACCGATGTGGATTTAGGTGTTTTAAGCTACTGTGAATATAAAACTGGAAAAGATTTATGGGCAATAAAAAGAAATGTGCTCATAATTCACAACTGGCCTGTGAGACCCTGGCTGTGCTTTGGAGCCACCAAGACAGTTCATTAGTTTCACGAGACAACCCTGGAATTGAAACAGAATGGTCAGGCATCACTAATGTGATTAAGGCTCTTGATTTCACGGTTTAAAAAAAATAGATTAGTTGACCTAAATGTGATTTCAGAGCTGTTTTTTTTTTTTTTTTTTTATGCATATGCATCAGGGTCAATAACCACTTGTTGACAAGAGATAGTATAACCTTGAAATGTCAGCAAGTACTAAGGTTAGAACTCCAAGGAAGCTTTTGTGTGCTAATTTTCTTCCACATTGGAAATAAAAATCCCACTGGCACATTCAAAAGAATTGTCTGAAATGATGAAATAGCTCTATTTATTTGGTAAAACAACCCACATTCATTTTCACATAGTGAATCACCATCCACTTTCACTCTCTTTTGAATGTTTGATGAAGCAACCAAATGCAATTTAATAAACTTGCCTAAGTTAAGCCGTCCACTATGCATTTTGCAACACTGACATGTTTAACACATAAAAAAAAAAACAAAAAACTTGAACTTCACTGAACATCTTTGTGTTGTTCTTAATAAGCGACACAATATTTCTACTTATTTCTGCTTATGTATTTTTATTAATTTTCAATCATCAGAACTACAAGTCATGATTACAACATATATGCCCTTGGTATTTACTAAGTGGTCCCTTTTTAGGACACATGTAAATCTAGATTTCCATAAGTGATAATCTATGTTTTTCCTCTCCCCCCAAATTTTTACTGGAAGTGAGATATGAAAAACTTTGGCCTAATAGAATTTGAATGGCAAAGTGCAAGCCACTCCTACTTATAGACTGTGCAACATGTTATAATAAATTCTAACAGATAGGATTTCATCTACAACCTCAAGAAAAGATTACAAATTATTTTAAGTTGTTGATAGATACATTTTCTATAATATAAATGTAAATAACAAAAATCATTCAATTCACTTAATTTCCAGGAAAAAAATATGTGCTCTTATCCAGGGGACATAGAGTGATCTGAGAAACAGATCAGGGCAAATGAACAACACAAGCTTACACAGAAATCAGGGGCATAGATGGAATAGAACCTAGAACTACATAATCTAGTCTGGTTGACTTAACCACTGCTCACAGCTTTTTTTTCTTTAATATAATTTTTTTAAGTAGACCATTGACATTCATGCATTTAATATTACTTCTTTTGATTATTTGAAAACAGCCATGATATGCAATACTGTTTCCTGTTTTTGTTTTTGAGGCAAGATTTGAGATGTTCATATGGTGAGATTGCTGTACATGAAGGCATCACCATCTATCATAGGGGACTCCTGAAAGCACATGGGCCGAGTCAAAGTCTATTTGCCTCTCTATAATTTTTTATCTTTCCTACTAATCATTTCTCATTCGACTATCTTCAGAAGAAAACTTAGTTCTATTTTTAATAATTAAATTCTAAAAGAAACGCAAATGATAATATTAATCAAGATAGTAAGAATAATATAGAAGAAGAAATATTTTCTAAAGCAAGTACAAATTTGGGATCGATTAAAAAATTAATATGAATCAATCACATATTGCTGAATGGAATTTTAAAAAGTGACACAGCTACTTTGGAAATCTCTTCAGTCCTAGAAAATTAAACATACAACTACTCTACAGCCTAACAATTACATCCATGGGTGTTTATCCCAGAGAAATAAAACCTTATGTTCACACAGAAATCTGTACATAAATTTTTATAGCAGTTTTATTTGTAATAGTCAGAAATTGGAAGGAGCCAGATTCCATCAACAGATGAATGGTTAAACAAAGTGTGGTACATACAAGCCACAGAACACTACTCAGCTATTAAATGGAATGAATTATTGATACATACAACAATTTGAATGCATCTCCAGAGAGTTGTGCTAAGCAAAAATACTCAATCTCAAAAGGTTACATACTGTAAGACTCCATTTATATTACATTTTTGAAATGACAAAATTTTAGCAGTGGTGAATATAGTGGTCTCCAGGTGTTAGGACTGAGAAGGAGAGAGGCAGACAGAAGGGAGATGGGTGTGTTTATAAAAGGGCATCACAAGGGGGCCTTACAGTGATGGAACTGTTAGTATCTTGACTATGTAGTGGATACATGAACCTATACATGTGATAAAAATATATAGAACAAAATGTATGTACACATAAACATACAAGCAATTAATACAAGTAAAACTGGGCAAATCTGAATAAGATCAGTTAATTATACTGGTGTCAAAATACAAGTTATGATATTGTATCATGGTTTTGCAAAATGATATCATTGGAGGAAATTGGCAAAGTGTACATGGGATCTACTTAAAATGTTGATATTGTTGAAAATATTGATGGCACCAATTTATGAGATGTATATATTTATATTTATGCATGCACAAAATATAGTATGTAGAATTGCTATATAAGTAAATAATAACAAGCCATTTAACAATTTGTTTTAATGAGAGCTTCAGCTAGGACTATATAAATAATACTGAATTTTAGAGTAAGAATCAGTGATAGATTCAGGAAGCACCTCTTAAAAATACTTAACAACAACTACAGCACAAGTCTTGATAGTTCAAAAATAGTGTGTGAACAACACAAGCTTACACGGAAATCAGGGGCATAGATGGAATAGAACCCATGTCTATATTAGTGCACTAGGAAAACCATGTCTATATTAGTGCACTAGGAAGTACTGGTTAAATATAGATCCAAACTCATGTGTCTAAGTCCATAGATTGGGGACAATTGACCCAATGACTAATACAAATCCACAATCAGACAGGGCTCAAATGAGATCACCAAGCTGGCACAAAGTCACAGTACAGATAAATGTGACAAGGAAAACTCCACTCTTTAGACATCAGCCTTGACTTTTATTTTCCTAAGAGAAGAAGGTCTGAAACTACTTGGCATGTTTTGAAAAATTCTTTCATCTCTCCAAAAGGAAAATTACCCTTACATGTTAGATAACTGCTATTCAATAACTTATTTCAAAGAAGCAGAAAATAATTGTTCATGATGTAGAAGTATTATAAGCTTTGAGAGACAGTGATTCGACTTAAGATATGGAATTTTTGGGAACTGATAAAAACTAAAATAAAAAACTGAAATGTGGCAAGGTGTTCCTTCCTTTAGATCAATCCTTGGGAGAAATCCTAGACTAGAATAGAGTAATTGCCCTGGTTTTTGTCCTTCGATAGAATACATGGTAAGCAGGAAAGGACACACTCTTTTAGCATAATAAAGTCCAAAAGACATGCTAGAAGTCTTCATAATCTTGATACAAACCCAGAAATAGAACTACTGACAAGGAACAAATTCTCTCAATGAGAGTTATCTGATTTATTAAAATACCATGGCTGTAAAATTATGTTTCCATATTATATAATGCTTGAAATTGTTGACAATTAAGAAGATGAAAATACAGGCAGTAGACTTAAAATACACTTTCATCAAAAAAGAATGTGTGACTCTATGGTTATATATATCAATAGTTTACATATAGCAGATGTATACAAATGATTAGAAAGATATGTCTATATAATTAGACAATAGACAACTTTGAAGGTTAAAGCAAGGTTCATGCTCACTGACAATCAATGACCAGCATATAAACAGCAAAATAAAAAATGACCATGATCTCTGTGAATTGATGTGAAGAGAATCTTCCTACAGGGTTGGTTCAAATGGGATCAATCTTTTGGGGAAGCAATTTGTCAATATCCACAAATTGTTATGCATGTAACTCTCAACCTCTAAGTTTGTCTGTTAGCACCTCAATTCAGAGAACTAATATCAAGCATATTAGCTAATAACATTTGATTATAGTCTGTAATTTAATAATATTATTGTATTAATAATGTTTATTTTCTAACTTTGACAATAGTACTATGGTTATATAAGATATCAAAAATTAAGGGAAGCTGGGTGAAGGATGCATGGAGATTCTTTGTACTATGCATTTTCTTATTAGTTCTGCTTTAGCTGGAACCCACATTTTCATTACATTGGTTTTATTTTTTTATTTTATGTAATTCTATGCAATTTTTATTTTCTTGAGTCTTCCTCTTTGATGAATGGATTATTTAAGTAATGTTTAATTTTCACATATATAGAGATTTTATTTTTGTCATTAAATTTTATTTTGAGCCAATTATGGTCAGGAGTATGCTCTGAGTTACACTGATTCTTTTAAATGTTTTAAAGTTCGTTTCATGGCTAAAGATATGTTTTATAGTAGTGAATGTTTCATGAAAACATTTGAAAAAACGTTTATTTTTAATCTCACAGGTCCTTAGGGATCTATTCACTTAATTTTTATTTCAAATTGGGTAAATTCACTTGACCTGTTCGGTTCACTTATTCTCTCTTCTGTCATTCAACTATTGAGCCCATCTAGCAATTTTTGTATTCATATATGTTATTATTTTTTCACTTTCATAATTCTTATTTGGTTCTTTATTATACGCTGATATTTTTTAAATTTTTTTATTTGCTTAATAAGAATTTTCAACCACTTAGATTATTTTTGTGATAGTTACTTTAAAATCTTTTTCACATAATTCCACCATCCCAATGTTTTCTATGATAATCGAATTTTTTAGAGCCTTTCTGCTGTTATGTTAGTCTTCTGGGCTTGTCTCATGTCACAGGGGCTATCAATGGTCCCTGCTGGTACTGCTTGAGGAGAAAAAAGTTTCTCCAGTCTGGGCAAGCTGGTGCTTCTAGATGGGGAAATGTAGTCTCCAGCCCATGGACATAAAGTACTTCCCAAGTGAGTAATGGTGATGTAGGTTGCAAGTGTCTGGCAGGAAGAAGGTAGCCTTAGGCCCATAGGGACAAAGAGGCTTTCCAAGCTGAGTGCTTTTAGTGTCAGAATCCCACCTCTTGTCTCTTCTCCTTGGCTGCCTGGTAACTCAGGTGGGAGAAGGAAATGTCAGGCCTGGCAGGACAAGAAAACATTTCCAGGCTGTGGTCTCTCACTGCAGGGAGATCTCATCGTCAGCGCCTCAGCCACACGGAGTCATTGAGTGAGGGAGGCAAGTTGTCTGCAACAGCAACTAGTAAAGACCTGTTTCTTATCTTAAAATTCATTTATAATATTCATATAACACAAATAGCTTTAATAAAATCTTCAAGGAGTTGCCTAAAATTTTAAATGGGAAATAAATTTGGGCATCTATAACAATAATTCACAGTGTTTCTCTTAAGTCTAGTGCTCCTGAGTTGTCTAAGGGAGTCAAACAGTTTTCACTTTACAATTAAATCTGTTCCACATATTTTGTGTTTTTAGCTGACACAATGAAGTTCATAGAATTTCTTATTGAGCATCTAAAACATACATTCAAGTTCTTACTGAAATTGTTTAAGGAAAGCTAAAATTCATGATATGCTTTAAAAATCACTACTGCAGTGAGTGCTTTCTATATATGTCAGACAATTTATGTTTGACATGCTTCTGTGCCTCCTGAAAGGGTAGGCAGGGTTTTTCTGTCATTTTTAGGGCATATCTATATCGAAAAAAGAGCTGATCATGTGGAACCAATATTCTGGACAGCTCAATAGCAAAAGGATATACCAATACAACAAAAAAACAGCTTGCTTCTTGTAGGTGCTACTATAGTTTGTGATGTAGCTCAATGATTTAAAACCGGCCAGTACTCATCAAACCTACACAGCTGACTTGTAATGTGTTGGTTTTTCAGTATCTCAAATATAACATAGGGGACATTTCATACTTTAAAAGTCAGAACTATCTTTCTGAAACAGGCTCTTTCCCAGAAACTTGAAGGAGGAATGGTAATTTGCTGATGAGATATTATATTTTGCCTCAAAAAATAGGATAAGGGTAGAATTTCTGAAAGTATGAACAAGGTAGTTGTTAATCTCAAGATATAAATGAAAAATACTTGTGCTCAGATAAAAAGAAAAATTCACCATATATGCACCATGGCTGTTGAATTTCAATGCAATAAAAAAATGTCAAGATAGAACTATTAAGAGAGGAAATTTCAATTTCTTGATACTTTTGTTCATTTTACAATAACATATACAATGATATCTTCAAGTTAGTAAAACAGAACACAGCATAATAGATCTCAAATTTCAAATTCAATTTACAAACATTGCTAAAATTTTCATACATTAGCTGTGGAAGCATCAATTTTGAGAAATGCTGATTATTTCTTGATGAATATGAAAATGTTCTGAGACTGTATTTCCAAATATCATAACTTCCATTTCTGTAAAAATACATCAAGTACTCAATGTGATCCACATTGAATAGATTTTCCTATTGTTATCTTTCATGAGTGTACTTGAATTGGTGCATCTGAGCAAGATAGAGGCAGCCTATTAAGTTTAAGAGTAAGGAATTCGACAGTAGAGAAATAATTTGACATTTGCCAAGAGTTCCTTCTCTCTAAAGGCATGAGTAAAACTCTAAAAAGGAATATTAAATAGTTATTGAGTATACTGTTTGTGCTGGACACTCTTCTAGGTAAATAAAACAGATAAAGTTTTCTCCTCTCATAAAGCTAACCCAGTTGCTAAATGGGAACATAGATGTTAAATAGAGTAGATAGTGATAAATGTTGAAATAAAAATAAGTTTGGGGCAATGTCAGAAGACAGACTTGGGAGGAGGGGTCTTTAAGGAGGTCAATAAAGGGCTAGATCTTTTAGAAGTGATATTTCTCCAGATTTAAAGGTAATTTATTAAACTCTGTACAAAGGAAAAAATAAAACTACCTATCTTGCTTGATTAATGAAAGGACCAAACACAATTCAAATAAAGAGGATGGGTGCTCACTGAATAAGAGGGTCTATTATCATTATTGTTAAAATTAGTTTATTCACTTCTGATCTCAGCTCTTTATCTCCAAAATAAAGTCAATTGGAAAGGGGATTAACTGTGAATTTCACCTTAGTGGAAACAATTGGGGACTACGTACTACAGTTAAAGCACGATGACAACACACGATTTTTTTGTCTTTACAATCATGGATTGATGATTAAAATACTACCTAAATGATATATTAATATAGTTAATTTAACCTTCATTCAGTTGCAAGAACTTACTGAGCACCAACTCTGTCCAAAGAATTTTACTAGGCATGATTTATCCATTCATAAATTTCTTTGGTTAATAAAATTACTACTTTTAAAGACAATCTTAGTTAATAGAAGTAAAAAAAGATATGTACCAGCTTTGCTGATAATTCATACAACCTTTCTGTAAGCTTCCACCTCTATAAAGTGGTTAAAATAATAAGCCTAAATATCTAAAGTTCTAATGAAGACTGACAAACTGAAGGTTAAAGTGTCTTGTAAAGAAAAAAGCATCTACAGAAGTGTTGTGCCTTAAAGTAAAGATGGAGGACCTTGTCTTAGTCCCTTTTCTATAATAAGAGACTAAGTAACTTTAATGTGTTGACACCTTAATTGCACACGGTCCATTATTCTTACACTAAATTTAAGTATTAATAATTATTAAAATAATACACATATAAATTTACCTTTCAAATTAAACATACAAATGCATCTAAATCTCCCTTATTTCCTGCTTTTCCAATTCAGTTCCCTTTTATGCTACCACAACACCCTAGATGTAACTTCTACTATAGTAAATTCTACTATTCTTATTAGCTATGTATACCTCTAAAATGTTTTCTCTTTATAAGCATATATTCATCCCCAAATAAAATAATTAGTATTGTTTTGTTAACTTTTGTAAATATCTTCTACATTGCTTTTTTTGGTCAATAATATATAGTCACTGGGAATTAAAGAAACTTAAAATAATGACTCTAAAAGAAAATCAGTCTCATTAACTTATAACTGTATGTCATATATAAAAATACATAATGATTTATGATGAGTTTTATTTGTAAATACTCACTTGGGGGGAAACAGCTTGCTGGGTGCTATCTTTAGAATTCTATTGTCTCCTTGTCCAGTTTGACACTGAGTCTGAGTCTGGTTATGATAATTGCTGATGTTAAAATAATATCCTTTAATAAAAAATATAGTTGTATAGTTTCATTATTATAAATGAGAAATAAAATTAGTTGGATGTTTCATAATAAATGTCTTACTTGGTAGTAGTATAAATACCTTATTTTGTTTAAGTACTAATTAATGAGGTGTCCTTGGAAAGTATTTTGACTATTGCATGTAAGCAGAGAATTTTGTCATTAAAGACTTTCCCTATTCATTTAAAAATACTCCCTAACCATTACTTTATCAGTCAATATTAATAAATACTAACAGATATATGATATTTTGGCAATATTTTAAACTCTTATAAGAGATTTGCTTTTTCATAAGTCTTATTTCAAGCTGAATGTTATCTGGTAGGTCATAATGGCAGCCATTGAAAAGCCAAGTTTTCTCTCAATGCATTTTATGGATGACATATTTAAAGCAAGACTTTAACAAAAAACACATCAAAGGACTTATGAATCTATCTTAAATTTAATTAGCACCAGTAATTATATAATACATTTATATTGTGGAAATCTTATGCTGTATTTTATTTAATTTCTAAGAAAATCCCGAGTCAAGAAGTAAATCATTAATTTGGAAAAAAGAGATAAAGTGAACATTATTCTATTGTTTCCTCTAGGTGGTCTAACTGAAAATTTACAGAAGCAGGTCTGTTAGAACTGAGAGATGTTAGTATTTATAAGTGTCAAAAGACCTGAGTGTGATGATGATGATAATAATTAACATAAATTAAGCACATATTTTGTCTTCTTTATCCTCAAAACCAACTCATGATGTAAATTATCTCTATTTCTCCACTGAAATAACAAAGGCCTCTTAGATGTTAAGTAATTCGCTAATGTCAGACCACACAGCCTATAAAAGATGAAACTATGATTCAAGCCCATATGTTTCTCACTTTAAAGCCAAATACTTTTAGCTTCTATGCTGTCATTCCCAGACTATATAGCTATGTCATTTAATCTCTCTGAAACTTTTTTACCTTATCTGTTAAAAGGTAATCTCTTCTTTCCCCTAGAATTACTGTGAAACTGGAGATAAGAAATGTGTGAGAACATACACTAAATGTTATGAGCCATGGTGATGACTTTAGAAACTTAACTTCTGGAAAAACTAGTTAGCCACAAGGAGGCTAATATCTTTTGCTACCCTGTGGAGTGTCCTACTGTTCTTTGCAGTCTAAACACAATAGAAAACATTGCAAGGAGCTAAGTTCGCAGATTCTGGAGCCTCCTTAATTCCCCAAATCTTGCCTACCTCCCTCGCAAGGCAAAGGATAGTTTGGCAGAAAACCTATGGACAGTCTAAAAAAGGATTAGATAGTCAGCAATAAAATAAAATGTGATTTAGCAATGGTTTCCAACATATTAGGGAAAAATCACAAAGCCAAAGCAAATTACTGCTTCCTGTGCTCAAACTGAATGACAAATATAACATATGCCTGAGAGAGAACATTGAAAGCAACTCGGCAAGCTCTGTGTAACTTATCTATGAATGCTAGCATTATAAACCATGGCAGCTGGAATTCATAAAAACAAAACTACTTCTAGTGGCTATTTCTATATAGTTTCTCAACCTTGATAAAGCATTTTAACCCTGAGATCATACAACATGATTATACCTTCTGTACTGAATCAATATTGAATTAACTGTGGTACTTGGATAAATTAATTAAACTACTTTTTTTAGGAAATTAAAAATTCACATAATCTCAATTTATTTGAGATAGATTGTTCATAGAGTTTAAAGCACACAAAATATAAATAACTATTCATTTTTAAAGTATTGTCACAAATGATTGCATACATATAATCAGAAGAGCCTTTCCTTTAACATGCTGAAACGTCATAGGTTATCAGATTTGAAGGAGGATGTTAAGCAAGCAAGTGACAAAGAGAGAGGACAAAGGGGCAAATTAATTAAACCAATTAACTAACAGAAGTGCATAAATAAATATATCATGATAATTAGACCAGCTATATTTAGCAAGCCCTTGCTTCTTCTTAAAACATTTATTTTGTGATATGACTTTCTCAGTTTTCCTCTTGCTTGTCTGGCCACAGATTTC
>NW_011888920.1:2120228-2122296 GCF_000151845.1 Pteropus vampyrus
TCGGTGTGCAAATATCTTTTTGGATATGAGTTTTCAAGTCTTTAGGGTAAATACCCAGTAGAGGAATTGCTGGATCATATGGTAGATCAATTCTTAGTTTTTTGAGGAAACTCCATACTGTTTTCCATAGTGGCTGTACCAATTTGCAGTCTCATCAACAATGTATAAAGGTTCCTTTTTCTCCACATCCTCTCCAACATTTGTTATTACTTGTTCTGTTGATTATAGCTATTCAAACAGGTATGGATGGTATCTCATTGTGGTTTTGATTTGCATTTCCCTAATAGCTAGCGATGTTGAACATCTTTTCATATATTTGCTGGCCATTTGTATGTCCTCTGGGTAGAAGTGTCTGTTCAGGTCCTCTGCCCATTTTTGATTGGATCATTTTGTTGTTGTTGTTGTTACTGAGTCGTATGAGTTCTTTGTATATTTTGGATATTAAGCCCTTATCGGAGACATTGTTTGCAAATATATTTTCCCATTTGAATGGTTGTCTCTTTGCCTTGTTGACAGTTTCTTTTGCTGAGCAGAAGCTTTTTAGTTTGATGTAGTCCCATTCATTTATTTGAACTTTTGCTTCCTTTGCTTTTGAGATCAAATTCATAAAATCATCTTTAAGTCCAAGAGGATAACTCATAACTCATTAAAGATTCCTAGTTACAAAAAAAAAAAAGTTTCTATGTTTTCTTCTATGCATTTTATTGTTTCAGGTCTTATATTTAGGTCCTTAATTCTAAATATAATTTTGGTGTGTGGTGATAGACAACAGTCTAGTTTCATTCTTTCGCAGGTAGCTCTCCAGTTTTCCCAGCACCATTTATTGAAGAGGCTTTCCTTTCTTCATTATATGTTTTTGGCTTCTTTGTCTAAAATTATTTATCTATATAGATATGGGTTTACTTCTGGACTTTCAATTCTGTTCCACTGGTCTGCGAACTGTTTTGCTGCCAATACCATGTCATTTTGATTACTGTCACTTTGTAAAATAATTTGAAGTTGGGCAGAGTGATGCCTCCAACCTCGTTCTTTTTTCTCAGGATGGCTTTGGCAATTCGGGGTCTTTTGTGCTTCCATACAAATCTGATGATTTTTTGTTCTATATCTTTAAAAAATGCCAATGAGATTCAGATGGGGATTGCATTAAGTCTGTATAATGCTTTAGATAATATGGTCATTTTAACTATGTTGATTCTTCCAATCCAAGAACACGGAATATCTTTCCATTTCTTTGTATCTTCTTCAATTTCCTTTAATAGGGTCTTAGAGTTTTCATTATATAGGTCTTTCACTTGCTCTGTTAAATTTATTTCTAGGTATTTTATTCTTTCTGTGGCAGTTGCAAAAGGATTTATTTTTTCCACTTCTTTTTCTGACACTTCATTATTAGAGTATAGGAACACTATAGATTTATGAATGTTGATTTTGTATCCAGAGACTTTACTGTATTTGCTTATTGTTTCTAGTAGTGTTTCTAGTAGACTCTTGTGGAGTCTTTAGAGTTTTCTATATAGAGATTCATGTCATACACAAATATGACAGTTTGACTTCATTTCCTATTTAGATGACTTTTATATCTTTCTCTTGTTTGATTGCACTTGCTAGGACTTCTAATGTTATATTGAATAACAGTGGCGAAAGTGGACAGCCTTGCCTTGTACCTGATCTTAGAGGGAAGGTTTTTAGTTTTTCACCATTAAGTGTAATGTTGGTTGAGGGTTTGTCATATATGGCCTTTATTATGTTAAAATACTTTCCTTCTATACCAATTTTGTTAAGTGTTTTGATCATAAATGGATGCTGTATCTTGTCGAAGGCTTTTTCTGCTCTATTGATATGATCATATGATTCTTATTTTTTAATTTGTTAATGTAGTGTATCACATTAAACCACATTAAGTGATTTGCATATGTTGAACCATTCCTGTGCCCCTGGGATGAAGCCTACTTGATCATGGTGTATAATCTTTTTAATATATTGTTATATTTGGTTTGCTGGTATCTTATTTAGAATTTTTGCATCTGTGCTCATGAGAGATATTGGTCTGTAGTTTTGTGTGTGTGTGTGT
>NW_011888920.1:2122346-2138122 GCF_000151845.1 Pteropus vampyrus
GTAGTGTATCACATTAAACCACATTAAGTGATTTGCATATGTTGAACCATTCCTGTGCCCCTGGGATGAAGCCTACTTGATCATGGTGTATAATCTTTTTAATATATTGTTATATTTGGTTTGCTGGTATCTTATTTAGAATTTTTGCATCTGTGCTCATGAGAGATATTGGTCTGTAGTTTTGTGTGTGTGTGTGTTATCTTTACCAGGTTTTGGTATCAGAGTAATATTGGCCTCATAAAATGTGTTGAGAAGTATTGCCTCCTCTTCAACTTTTTGGAAGAGTTCGAGGAGAATAGAAATTAAATCTTGGAACGTTTGGTAGAATTCACTAGATTTTTACTTTTTGGTACATTTTTGATGATTGTTTCAATTTCCATACTGCTGATCAGTCTGTTTAGATTTTCCAGTTCTTCTTGATTCAGTCTAGGAAGGTTGTATTTTTCTAAGTACTGGTCCATTTCTTCTAGGTTATTAAATTTGGTGTTGTATACTTTTTCATAGTATTCTTGCATGATCCTTTGTATTTCTGTGATGCCAGTCGTAATTTCCCCTCTTTCATCTCTGATTTTGTTTATTGTGTTCTTTCTCTTTTTTCTTTAAGAAGTCTAGCCAGAGGTTTGTTAATTTTATTAACCTTCTCAAAGAAAGTTTCTATCGTTTTTTTTTTGTTTGTTTTCAATTTCATTTATTTCTGCTCTAATTTTGATGATTTCTTTCCTTCTACTGACTTTAGGCTTCACTTATTCTTTCTTTTCTAGTTTTTTAAGATGAAGCATTAGGTTGTTTATTTGGGCTTCTTCTTGTTTTTAGAGATAGGCCTGTAATAATATGAACTTTTCTTTTATGACTGCTTTTGCCATGTCCAAAAGTTTTGATATTTTGTACTATCATTATCATTTGTTTCCATGTATCTCTTTATCTCTCTTTTTATTTCTTCTCTGACCCAATTATTCTTCAGTAACATGTTGTTTAATCTCCATGTATTTGTGGTTCTTCCTAATTTCTTTTTGCAGTTGAACTGTGGTTTCAAAGTATTATGATCAGAAAATACGGTTGGTATGATTTCAACCCTCTTATATTTGTTGAGGCTATTTCTGTGTCCCAGTATGTGGTCGATTCTTGAGAATGTTCCATGCGCACTAGAGAAGAATGTATAAGCAGCTGTTTTGGGATGGAAGGCTCTGTAAATGTCAATTATGTCCAGTTGATCTAATGTGTCCAGTTGATCTAATGTGTCATTTAAGAATGTTATTTCCTTATTGATTTTCTGTTTGGATGACCTGTCCATATCCAACAGTGGGATATTTAGGTTCCCTACTAGGATAGTGTTTTGGTCTGTTTCTCTCTTTCGTTCTATTAGTAATTGCTTTACATATTTCGGGGCGCCCTGATTGGTAGCATAGATATTAATAAGTGTTATGTCTATTTTGTGCATGATTCTCTTTATCATTATGAAGTGCCTCTCAGTATCTTTCTTTACCTTTTTTATTTTAAAGTCTATTTCATCTGATAGTACTGCTACTCCCACTTTTCGTTGAATGCCATTTGCTTGAAATATCATTGTCCACCCTTTCACTCTGAGTCTATATTTGTCTTCGGAGCTGAGATGTGTCTCCTCGAAGCAGCATATGGTTGGATTTTGTTTTTTGATCCATTCTACAACTCTGTGCCATTTTATTGATGAGTTCAATCCATTTACATTAAGGGTGATTATTGAAATATGAGGTCTTCTTATAGCCATTGTATCTTTTGCTTTCTGATAGTTCAGTGTTTCCATTGCTTCCTTGTCCATGTGTTTCTGTTTTCTTTATTTTGGTTGGCTTTTGTGAGTTTTCCCTCTGATCCTTCTTGTTTTATGTTATATACTTCAGTTCTGACTCTATGATGTGTGGTTACCATTACCAATATTAAAAAAAAAAATAGTTACCATGACAAATATAAAAAAAATCTCCATTGGACCCTTTGTGAATCTGGATCTTTGAATCCCCCTCTTTTCAGTCATTGTCATCTCAATTTGTTCCTATGTATGCTGAATGTTCATTACTATCTTGTTATAACAATTCTTTAAGCTTATAATTCCCTGTTCTTAGTAAGGGTTGCACTCCTCTGCTTCTATTTGCCTGATTGTTACTTTACTCCTAATTATGTATTACTTTTTTTTGTCATTTTGTTTTAGGTGAACTGACTCCTTTCAGTATTTCCTGTAGTGTAGGCCTTGTAGTAGAGAATTCCTTCAATTTTTATACGTCTGGAAAGGTCTTAAACATCTAAAAGAAAGCTTTGCTCGATACATTATTCTAGGCTGGTAGTTCCTTTCACTTAATAGTTTAAATATTTGATTCCATTCCTTTCTGGCTTATAAGGTTTGTGCTGAGAAGTTCAAGGATAATCTAATGGGTTTACCTTTATATAGTATCATTTTTTTCTCCTGGCTGCCTTGAGAATTCTATCTTTGTCATTGATTCTTGATAATTTTAATACAATGTGTCTTGGTGAAGGCCTTTTTGGATTGAGATAATTGGGTGTTTTGTTGACTTATTGAATTCCAACCTGCAGCTCATTCCTTAGCTGGGAAATTCTAGTCAAGTATTTGTCTGAAAATGCTTTCTAATCCCTGTTCCTTTTCCTTGCTTTCGATAATGCCCATTATTCTTATGTTTCCTCTCTTAATGGTATCAGCTAGTTCTTGCATTCCTCTTTCATTATTTTTCATTCTTCAGTTTCTCTCTTCTTCCTTCTGATTTATTTCTAGATTTCTGTCTTCAATATCACTGATACTTTCCTCCATTTGGTCGACTCTATTTCCCAAGCTTGCTATTTTATTTTTCAACCCTTGCAGTGTGTTCTTTATTTCCAGAAGTTCTATTTGGTTCCTTTTGAGAATTTCAATCTTCTTGCTCTGTGCATCTAGTTTTTTTTTTAATTCCTGAAATTGTTGATTTGAGTTGTTTTGGATTTCATTGAGTTTTTCCAGAAGTATCATCCTGAATTCTCTGTCATTTAAGTTGCATATTTCTATGTCTGTAAGATTATTTTCCGGAGATTTTTCTCTTTCTTTCTGAGATGCCTTGTAATCTTGGTTGTTCATGGTGTTTAGCAGACTTGTTCTCCACTTGGTCATTAATGGAAGTGTATCCTACTGTTTTTCCAGAAAGAAGATTTATTATATAACATTCTCTCTTTAGCCTGCTACAAAGAAGGCACTTTTCTTTTGGTTTCCAGTAGATGGCGTCTAAGCCTCTTGGATTCCTGCTTTGTATAAAATATTAATAACGCTTTTATAATTTTTTTGCAGATATTTAATCACGCTCGCTACCCTCAGTTTCGGTCCCTGTCAGTGTCAGCGACAGTCTTGGCAGCGTTTGCTCAGATTCCCCTGGGGCTCCGCAGTGATCGGTCTTGGAGGGTATGGGGGGAGGGGCCCTCTGGGTTGGGGATTGAATGCTGTGGCTCAGCCTCGGTGTTACAACCATGGCCAGCCAAAATCAGCTATTGTTCCTCTGCAGTCCTGTCCCATTTCTCTGCTTTCTGCCCTGATGACTGTGCCCTGCAGCCACAGCTATCCCAGGCAGGAATGTTCAGGGAATTCGCTGCTCCTTCCTCTTCTCCTTCCTCCTGCAAGGAGCTCTGGTGGCTGCAGGAGGCAGCATCTTTATTACTCCCATTTTACCTCCCGACACCTGGGATTCTGACCTGTGATAGCTCTTATGTGCAGATCCCACGCTTAGACATGCTGTATGCAGTTTGGGTGTTTTTTGTTGAGTTTTAGATGTTCAGCTTATTGTTGTTTCAAGGAGAGAGATCTGGGGACATCTCTCAATCTGCTATGTTTCCTAAGAACCTTAAATTCACAATTCTGGATTCTAATGTCCTCCAGTTGTTGGCTTTGTTTCCTTTTTTTTGTTTATTAGTGACTTGCCTGGATTAACTCTGTGGAAACAGTCTTCCCTAAAATATCTAAACATTAAAATCTCTGCCTATATTTTAAAATTATTTTTTATTATTATTTTAAAATCCAATTTCCCAAGCAGAGCTTAGTGGTCACCCAGAGATTGGACAAAGCATTTTTTTAAACATCATGAGCCGTTAAGACTTCTGCCATTTGCCGAGGAAATCTGTGAGTGTATTGTGGCACACATTCAAAGCTCAGGTAATTTACATAATTACTTTGACTTTGACTTTCTTCTTGTAAAGTGTCCCATGGTCTGTCAGATACAAGTAACTAACTGGAATCCTCTCCCTGATTTCCTGAGCATGCATGCTGCCCTGTAGTTGAACATACACATGTTCATACACACAGCTTTCTAGATTACCAGGAATATGATGAAGCTTTTCAAATCTCTATAACTGTCTCATTCTCTAGATCTCCCTTTTAAGTTTTTGGCGGGTCCCTTGCTTGTTTCAAGTAGCATCACATCCTGAATCACCTGAAATATTAACTTTTCTCAATTATTTGCCATAAATTACTCATGTTTTTGACAATACCCCTGAGTGAGTCTTCTCCACGGAGCCTCAGACTTGATGAGCCCTGACAAGAATTATGCAGTTAGAAGAACCACATACCCCACTGTCATTACTAAGATTCAGTAGTTTTCTTGCATAATTTTTAACAAATTTGTTGTATGCCTTCAGTTAATTTCTAGAGTTTTGAAATGGTTATTTTTGGTAATATGGAAGGTTTTATTGTTTTTTTTAGGAAGAGGATTTGCCAAGGTGCTCATTCAGCCATTCCTGAAGATACAACGTATTTGCACAGAATTTTAAAACATAAATAATAGGTTTCCAGAAAAATAGTAAGAGAAAAATTATTCTGGATAGCAAGAATAAGTAAATAGATACATGAATTGCAATGTGGGTTTAGGTTAACTACAAACCATTTACTGAAAGCAGAGAATAATGAAAGATAAGGCTGAACAAATTTACAAGATATTGTAATAATATCATGTTAAGGAAGTAAGATATCATTCTGTAGGTATTCGGATATGAATAAAGAATTTTGAGCAAGTGAATAAAGGTTATTTAGAAAAGTCACTCTGATATGGAATTTAGGTATATTGGAAAAGATAAGACTAAAGAAAGGGATAATGGAACACAGGCTGTTTTTATATTATGACTGAGAAATGATGACATTTTGAACTAAGTCTGGGGCAGTGTGGAGATGGATAAATATGAGAATTGTTTAAATGTTCAGAGGGTAGTATTGATAGAACTAATTATCTAAAAGTGGAAGGTGAACTCTAGCAATAAAACAAATCCAAGATTCTAAGATGTAGTTCAAAGACACTGAATGGTACTATCATTCTCTTATGCAATCTTAATAAACATTTTAGAAAAAAGAAAATGCAAATGGTAACCTTATGATTGGTACACAGCTTTCTATAAATACTTATTTTCCTGATAACACATTAATTTTGCTCATGAATATCCAAACACTTCTGAATTACTTTGTAATGAATACATTTGTTATTAAAATTATCAAAGGTGAAATATGATAGTTTTAAACCTGAATATAAAAATCCTGTCAGTCAGAAATAGATTTGTTCATTCAGTCAAGTATGTGAATACAGACAAAATAGGGATAAACTGATAAATGAATGTAACTGTATTATGTTCTTAAATGTGCAATTTTAATATAAAGCAGATGAAGATATATCTCATAAGTCTCTAAAATTTATTTAAATAATTATTCTATTGCATGAAAATAAGAGAGAAAAAAGATTAAGGATATAAATTCCTAAGAACTCAGGAAAAAATATCTAATTCTCTTTAATGTTAGGAATATGTTCTAGCCTTGTATGTGCAGTTTCAATAAGTAATAAATCTTAAATAATATAATTTAAAAGAATTGAATGTCTTAAACACCGAGTTTAAGAAATTTACTCTCAGTAAAGCCAATAAATAAGTAACCATGCCTGAAAATTGACAAAGGCAAATTCCATCAAGATTGCAGGCAGCACATTTCCTATCAGCATAAATAAAATTAAATCATGAAAATCAGTGAATATATTGTTGTGGAGAATAAAAACTAGATTATGCAAAATCCCGAAGTGTTTATTTTACAGAAATATGCACACACTGAGAAAAATTCTGTATCTTATGTTAATCTCATGTTTTTCATTTGTATGAAAATTCTTCGCTAGCAATCCAGGACTTATTTTTAGGTATTAAGCATTTAGCAATTTTGATAACCAAAAAAATGGAAATTTTGTATTAACATATGTAAGCTAGATTATTAATAAAAATAATTTGAAAATACAGTGTTGTCACTTAAAATCCAGATGGGCCAATTCTTTCAACTAAAGAGTAAAAGCACAAGTTTCTTCTTTTCTCTATTAATAGTGCTAATTCCAAACTTCATTTATACCATGCTTATCAGTCTCTGAAGATTTGGTTAATATCAGCAGTTAATGGTTGGTTTGCTCTTTAGGCCTGTGATGAAACTCAGAGCAAATGAATAGCTTCAAAAGCTACGTAATAATTATGTTAATAAATGCTTTGGAAGGATTGATACTATTAAAAGCTGTAAATATATCTTTAATGATCAGAATGTGCATTTAAGTTACAACTGAGTTTCCATGTAGTGAAATGAGGCATTGGATGGTTTTCACTACATGTGCTGCAGACATACTACACTGTTTTGAATCTCCATCAGCTTTTTCCAACTACTTTTTTTAAAAAGTTAGCAATTATCCCATAATACAATGGGTTTTAAAACAATGCTGTTTCTCAAAGTCCAGAGAAGCAATGGGCCCATATCCATGCAGCATGACAGCTGCAAAAACAAATGTATCCGCCCTACATCATTGTCAGACACTTCAAGAAAGCATTTAAATATTGTAAGACGTAAACCAAAATGTAATCATAGAATAAATTTAGTCCATTTTCTCTGATAAATTTACCAAAGAATATTTTACCAACACAATTTCAAAGAAACACTTAGCACATAATAATAGATCTATAAATATAGTATATTGAAATATAAGCTAGAGGAAACTATTTAGCATATAAAAAGCAAACTGGCCAAACTTCACACTTCATTAAGTTTTGAAGGAACATTTTGCCACTGCAGTTTGGTAAATGGTGTTATAAAGGAGGAAGGAGAATGACCTCACAATCAATCTCATTTTCTGAAACTTGGTTTACAAATAAATTACAGGTAAAGCCTAGGTATGAACTTTCAATTTTGGTCTAAGTTTTTCCACTGACTTACTAGTGTTTCTGAAATTGTTTCTTTACTAGTGTCGTTTGATTCTGTACAAAAAGAATACAAAATATTTACATTTCCCTGTTTCTCCTCTTCTACCATCCACTAAAAATCCCTAGCCCTATCATCCTGCTATCTCAACTTTTACTGAAAACTGCAGATCTCAAAAGCCAAAAGTAATCACACTTTCCAATAATATATATTATGCCTTTATACCTTTTTCTCCTCAAAATTAAAAAGGAGAGTTATTTATATACCTCATGGTGATATCTAGAATATAATGTTTAATTAATCCTATGTACATAGAATAAGTAAACCTATATGTCAGCTCAAGGTCGTTTGAACTCCAGCTACTACTTAATGTCTGTTAGAGCTCCCTTACATAAGTTATATCTCCTCTTTTTATTGTTTTTTTTTAGGAAGAGGATTTGCCAAGGTGCTCATTCAGCCATTCCTGAAGATACAACGTATTTGCACAGAATTTTAAAACATAAATAATAGGTTTCCAGAAAAATAGTAAGAGAAAAATTATTCTGGATAGCAAGAATAAGTAAATAGATACATGAATTGCAGTGTGGGTTTAGGTTAACTACAAACCATTTACTGAAAGCAGAGAATAATGAAAGATAAGGCTGAACAAATTTACAAGATATTGTAATAATATCATGTTAAGGAAGTAAGATATCATTCTGTAGGTATTCGGATATGAATAAAGAATTTTGAGCAAGTGAATAAAGGTTATTTAGAAAAGTCACTCTGATATGGAATTTAGGTATATTGGAAAAGATAAGACTAAAGAAAGGGATAATGGAACACAGGCTGTTTTTATATTATGACTGAGAAATGATGACATTTTGAACTAAGTCTGGGGCAGTGTGGAGATGGATAAATATGAGAATTGTTTAAATGTTCAGAGGGTAGTATTGATAGAACTAATTATCTAAAAGTGGAAGGTGAACTCTAGCAATAAAACAAATCCAAGATTCTAAGATGTAGTTCAAAGACACTGAATGGTACTATCATTCTCTTATGCAATCTTAATAAACATTTTAGAAAAAAGAAAATGCAAATGGTAACCTTATGATTGGTACACAGCTTTCTATAAATACTTATTTTCCTGATAACACATTAATTTTGCTCATGAATATCCAAACACTTCTGAATTACTTTGTAATGAATACATTTGTTATTAAAATTATCAAAGGTGAAATATGATAGTTTTAAACCTGAATATAAAAATCCTGTCAGTCAGAAATAGATTTGTTCATTCAGTCAAGTATGTGAATACAGACAAAATAGGGATAAACTGATAAATGAATGTAACTGTATTATGTTCTTAAATGTGCAATTTTAATATAAAGCAGATGAAGATATATCTCATAAGTCTCTAAAATTTATTTAAATAATTATTCTATTGCATGAAAATAAGAGAGAAAAAAGATTAAGGATATAAATTCCTAAGAACTCAGGAAAAAATATCTAATTCTCTTTAATGTTAGGAATATGTTCTAGCCTTGTATGTGCAGTTTCAATAAGTAATAAATCTTAAATAATATAATTTAAAAGAATTGAATGTCTTAAACACCGAGTTTAAGAAATTTACTCTCAGTAAAGCCAATAAATAAGTAACCATGCCTGAAAATTGACAAAGGCAAATTCCATCAAGATTGCAGGCAGCACATTTCCTATCAGCATAAATAAAATTAAATCATGAAAATCAGTGAATATATTGTTGTGGAGAATAAAAACTAGATTATGCAAAATCCCGAAGTGTTTATTTTACAGAAATATGCACACACTGAGAAAAATTCTGTATCTTATGTTAATCTCATGTTTTTCATTTGTATGAAAATTCTTCGCTAGCAATCCAGGACTTATTTTTAGGTATTAAGCATTTAGCAATTTTGATAACCAAAAAAATGGAAATTTTGTATTAACATATGTAAGCTAGATTATTAATAAAAATAATTTGAAAATACAGTGTTGTCACTTAAAATCCAGATGGGCCAATTCTTTCAACTAAAGAGTAAAAGCACAAGTTTCTTCTTTTCTCTATTAATAGTGCTAATTCCAAACTTCATTTATACCATGCTTATCAGTCTCTGAAGATTTGGTTAATATCAGCAGTTAATGGTTGGTTTGCTCTTTAGGCCTGTGATGAAACTCAGAGCAAATGAATAGCTTCAAAAGCTACGTAATAATTATGTTAATAAATGCTTTGGAAGGATTGATACTATTAAAAGCTGTAAATATATCTTTAATGATCAGAATGTGCATTTAAGTTACAACTGAGTTTCCATGTAGTGAAATGAGGCATTGGATGGTTTTCACTACATGTGCTGCAGACATACTACACTGTTTTGAATCTCCATCAGCTTTTTCCAACTACTTTTTTTAAAAAGTTAGCAATTATCCCATAATACAATGGGTTTTAAAACAATGCTGTTTCTCAAAGTCCAGAGAAGCAATGGGCCCATATCCATGCAGCATGACAGCTGCAAAAACAAATGTATCCGCCCTACATCATTGTCAGACACTTCAAGAAAGCATTTAAATATTGTAAGACGTAAACCAAAATGTAATCATAGAATAAATTTAGTCCATTTTCTCTGATAAATTTACCAAAGAATATTTTACCAACACAATTTCAAAGAAACACTTAGCACATAATAATAGATCTATAAATATAGTATATTGAAATATAAGCTAGAGGAAACTATTTAGCATATAAAAAGCAAACTGGCCAAACTTCACACTTCATTAAGTTTTGAAGGAACATTTTGCCACTGCAGTTTGGTAAATGGTGTTATAAAGGAGGAAGGAGGACGACCTCACAATCAATCTCATTTTCTGAAACTTGGTTTACAAATAAATTACAGGTAAAGCCTAGGTATGAACTTTCAATTTTGGTCTAAGTTTTTCCACTGACTTACTAGTGTTTCTGAAATTGTTTCTTTACTAGTGTCGTTTGATTCTGTACAAAAAGAATACAAAATATTTACATTTCCCTGTTTCTCCTCTTCTACCATCCACTAAAAATCCCTAGCCCTATCATCCTGCTATCTCAACTTTTACTGAAAACTGCAGATCTCAAAAGCCAAAAGTAATCACACTTTCCAATAATATATATTATGCCTTTATACCTTTTTCTCCTCAAAATTAAAAAGGAGAGTTATTTATATACCTCATGGTGATATCTAGAATATAATGTTTAATTAATCCTATGTACATAGAATAAGTAAACCTATATGTCAGCTCAAGGTCGTTTGAACTCCAGCTACTACGTAATGTCTGTTAGAGCTCCCTTACATAAGTTATATCTCCTCTTTGAACCTGAAAAATGGACTTGAAAGATAACTTGTATTTCTTAAAACCTGCCTTTTTTATTGTAATAGTTTAAGAAATAAGTCATAAATTATATCAAATTAGTCTGGATTTATTTTTAAATAAAAGAATTTTGTGTGTTGAAAAGTGTACTTTAATTGAAAGAGTATGAATAATTATAAATCAAAAAAAGCTGAATTAATACTTATATCACAAATTTACTGTAATCCTAAAACTATTTTATTGTGTATGTGGTCATAGAGACATGATGAAGGATTTCTTCATGGAGATAAATGAACTACAGAGCATTCAGATACATATATTTGTCCCAGTGGTTCTTACTGTTGAATGTGGTTAAGTTGAAAAACGATTGTGTATAACGAACTTTGTTTCAACCATCCATCCATTCACTTCTTGATTAGAAAAATCATATAGAAGAATGACTATATTAAAGATTTCTTTAAAACATTTATTTTTAAAAGATATCTGAAAATAGAAGAAAAAGGAAATTTTCGTAATTCAGTTTCCCTTTGTTCTAAGCAGGAGATCCCAGAGGGTTGCAGGGCCAGCACAGATTTAGCAGACGTTTAGGTACTTTAGATTCAGGGCAGATATACCACTACCAGTACACTTCTTGGTTAGCCTAATGATGGTTTCTATTTCATTTGTTCAACAACTATTTTTTTTTCACTTATTATGTGCCAAACATTGTTCTACGTAATGGTGATGCAGTACTGACCTCAGTACAACTAGTTTTAAAAAATTCTGATAAGAATTCTGATGCCAATATTTTCATTATTTTTTAGGGCACTCTCTCTTTTTATTTCCTTTGTAAAAATGTTTGGGATGTTTTGTTTATCCTTGGTATTGAGATAGTTTACTAGAATACATTTCAATATAAGGTGTGTGTATATGTGTGTGTGTGAGCGTGTGTGTGTGAGCGTGTGTGTGTTTATTCTTGTGACTGTTGTTTCTTCACTGAACCCTTTCAAATTCTGGGAATGCCTATTTTCTCTTCTCCATTTTTATTTCTATTATTAGAATTTCTATTAGCTAGAAGATGCCCCTCCTATAATGATCCTCTGTATCAAATATCAGCAAACTTTTTTTGTTACGGGCCAGATAGTAAAAATTTTAGACTTAGAGGAAGGGTCACAAGTCTTACTGCTTCTCCTCCTTCTCCTCCTCCTTCTTTTGCAATCTTTTAAAAATATTTTTTTTAAAAAACACATAGTTTATTCTGCTGAAATATTTTAATTACTATTCTTTTATAAATTTCATATCTAGTTAGGTACAACTTGGGAAGTCTTTTAATTTCTCTATGTCTCATTGTCTCATCTACAACTGAGGATAATAATAGTCATTGGAAATTTAAATGAGATGATCTATGTAATCCTTTTAGCACAGGGCATGGCATGTGAAGTAGACACTCAGTGAATACTATCAATTGTTTTCATGGATGCGGTATATTCCCTCAAGCTCTCTAAGTACACTAAAAATAATTTTAAAGTACTTTTCTCCTCTCTAAATTAATTTTGTGTCTTCTAGTATAAATTGTTGCATGTTTTAATATTAGAACTTCTCATATTGTCTCAAACATCTAGTAAACTTGGTTGTCCATTTATTTTTGAGAGAAGATCAAAGTAGTTTGACTACTTTAATACAGGTTAGTGCAGGGATTTTCTGCACTAACCTGTATTTCTCCTTTCCTTGTAGACATCTCTCATAAATGAGGTGGCTGACTGCTAGGTCTGAGCGCATAGACTAGGCATGTTAGTGGATGAGATTTATTTTGTATGTGTGAATGATGGGTATGCCAAATTTTAGTAGGGGCCAACTCTGGGATACCAGTCTCATTCTAAGGGCTAGATCATCCAAAGTATGTTCAGTTTCTTGGACAATATCTCCTTGGTTTCATCCTGAAGACAATTACATTGCATCTATGGGATGTGATTGGAAAAGAAAGAAGTTTACTCATTTTGTTTTTCAACAAATAGTCTTTCAATAAAATATTCCATCTCAGCTCTTGGTTCACTGTACCTACTTATGGAGAGCCCAGAAACCTCATTTTATATTCTTAAGAAGGAATTATAACTTCAATGTTACTTTTCTGTGCATGCTCTGAGTTTCACTCATTTTAAGCATCCATGTAATATTATCACCTTGCATATTCCAGAAATTTATGAAAAACTATGGTGCCCTATTAGCCAACCCCAACTCTTACTTCATTTCACCAATTATAGTCCTTCTGTAAATATATTATTTTGCATATTTCATTACTATCATTTCAATGATATTTGTGAAGGTAAACGAGTTAAACAGATGGGCTCAGTACAGCAGCCTACTGTAAGTTTATAGTGATCATTTACAATGTTTAAATTTTTACCTTTTAAGTGAAATAATATAGCCACTATGCAACATGGATCCAAAAATTAATCTCAATAAAATTTTGAGATTGGTGAATGAAAGAAATATTTAATTAAATGGTAAGTATTTAGTTTGTATGGATCTCTTAAATAAATTATTTTGCTCCAGTTATTAAGTATCTTTTCTGTATAGGCATTAATTCTTAGCTTCATTCTATTAAAATTGTATTTTATAGCATAATACAGTGGTTAAGAGTTTATAATCTGGAATCATAGAGACCTGGGTTCAAATCTTCCACTTCCATTAACTTTGTGAACATGAAAAAATTTATTTAACTCCTCAAGGCATTTTTTTCTCATCTGTACAATTTTATTTAGTTATTCAATGAACATTTATTAGATACTAACTTTACTAGTTTTTTATAAAGATTAATAAAAGAATGGAAGCAAAGTGTTAACATTTAATAAGCCCTTGATAGACATTGCCGTTTATGTTATTTTCAACTCTCTATTTTAAAGCAAAAGAAGAATTAAACATGACAATATTATGTTTTCAATCTTTCTTCATTACATGGTATATAACTGCTGAAAAAAAACTATAAATATATAAAATATGTTCAAAGTTTTGACATTCATGTTGACCAGAAAATAGATTCTATTAAACAATATCAACCAAGGATAGATGTGGAAATCTAATCTCAGAACCAGTTCAAAATAGTCCTATACTGTTTAATGTGATACTGAGTTGCTTTTCAGAGACAACAGACTAAAATTGCATGTCATGGAGCTGAAGCACACACAAAGCATGCACAAAGGAGAAAACTGTAACCTCCAGCTATACCCAAAACCAAAGTCTCTCCTTCTCCAATCTCCCATACACATGGAACCAAAGGACTAGGACATAACTGAAACTTTAACACCAGAACCCTTTCAGAAGCAGAGTTCTTTGTCCAGGAAGATCCTGTGTTGATGTTCCTTACTGTAAATGGCCAAGCTCCAAGTTTCTCCAGTTAAAAATTGCCCTGCTAGCGCTTCTGCATACTTGTTCCCCCTACACCCTTAAAAACCTGTCTTGAACTCTGGATGGGAAAGTTCAAGATTTTGAGCATTAGCTTCCCATTCTCCTGGGTGTCACCATTCATAATAAAATAGCTAAATTTTCTCCACTGCAATTTTCCATGTTTAGTGTTTGGCTCTGCTGGTGCCAGGCAGACAAACTCTTTCTATTCTGTAACAGAAACCATGATGAAAACATTTTGCATAAACTCTTCCATGCCCTCTAAAAATCTTTTGAAAGCAAATATTTAAATTGAATTCTAAAAAGAAATGCAGGAAATGATTTAATCTCCAAAATTCTTCTATTTTGTCTTTCAAGGTCGCTTTTCTGAAATTAATATATAAGAGTCATGCATGGTTTCCTATATTAACTAAAAGGGAAGGACAAGATTATATAATGGGACTTGTTTTTATGTAGAAACTCAGTATTCCCTGAGCTGGAACTCTAGGTTAGTTTGTCTCATGAGCTCACACTGCCTTTCTCCTTGGTCTTCTGACTGACAGCGTTCATGCTTATCTTCACAGAGGTGGCACTGATCCCCTGTTCTCGATGATTACTAGCAGCATTCACTTGGCAATAATGGAAATATATTTCTCAAGCAAACGTAAACACCTTGGCTGAAGAGCTAAGGAAGAGCTAAAGTTAATTTCTTTTCTAAATGATTTCTCATATTCCAAAATTCACAAACTAAATGCTTTAGGAATTTTCTCTTTAGATGCTCACAAGGTGATATTCAGAAATTCTCATCCCTAGTTATCTAATTTGCTAGGGTTGCCCTAACAAAGTACCCAGAAATTTATTTCCTCACACTTACGGAAGCTAGAAGTCCAAGGTCAAGGTGTCATAAGGGTTTGTTTCTTTTCATGTCTCTTTCCTTGCTTTGCAGATAGCTGGCTTATCCCTGTCTTTACATCATGTTCTCTCTGAGCCTTGGCTGTATTCAAATTTCCTCTTCATATAAGGTCATGGGTCATATTAAATTACGGACCATCTCCATAACATCATTTAATCTTAATGACCTCTTTAAAACCTTATTTCCAGTCACATTCTAAGGTACTGGAGGTTAGGACTTCAACATATGAACTTGGGAGTGTGAGATACAATTTATTCCATAACATCTGATAACTGGTTCCATAGTTTAAAAAGTATGTCCCTCACATACCATGTCTGTGAAATTTTCTCAAAAACTGCATGAGACTGGTCTTCCAAATGGGAGTAATTATCTTTTTTTTTTTTTTTTAACAATTAACATTTTATTTAAAAAATTCTAACTCACCACTTGGGAATTGTGAAAAAAATAAATGTCCTGGGATTAAACAGACAATAATAATTCAAAGACCTTTAGTTCTCAGGAATCAGTGTTGGAGAATGCTAATTCAGAAAATCCAGAAATGAGACAGATATGATAGAGAAAATGTTTTAACCTATGTTTAAAAACACAACATCATCATAAGAAAAGACAGGGGCAGCACAATGAACGGCACTGCCAATTTTAAGAAAAGAGGGAGACCCACTTCCACTAAACAAAAGACACCTTTTTTCTTAGAAAAGTTTCAGGAATCAAACATAACTTAAAAAGTAGGGACTACTACATCATTATATCGAACAACTCTTCCTTAAAAATGGTCTGATCACAAGACTGAACCTGTAAACACAGGAATTTGTTTCTGATAGTAATGTAGAAAGTCAATTAAATCTGAAAGATACTTTTTACTATTCTAAATTATAGAATTTTAAATATGTTTGATATAATACAGCATCACTTAAATTTTTACTTTAAGCACTGGATCCAGTCCAGCTTTGGGCTAAAAAAAAAAAAAAA
>NW_011888920.1:2138172-2140935 GCF_000151845.1 Pteropus vampyrus
AAATTCACAAACTAAATGCTTTAGGAATTTTCTCTTTAGATGCTCACAAGGTGATATTCAGAAATTCTCATCCCTAGTTATCTAATTTGCTAGGGTTGCCCTAACAAAGTACCCCAGAAATTTATTTCCTCACACTTACGGAAGCTAGAAGTCCAAGGTCAAGGTGTCATAAGGGTTTGTTTCTTTTCATGTCTCTTTCCTTGCTTTGCAGATAGCTGGCTTATCCCTGTCTTTACATCATGTTCTCTCTGAGCCTTGGCTGTATTCAAATTTCCTCTTCATATAAGGTCATGGGTCATATTAAATTACGGACCATCTCCATAACATCATTTAATCTTAATGACCTCTTTAAAACCTTATTTCCAGTCACATTCTAAGGTACTGGAGGTTAGGACTTCAACATATGAACTTGGGAGTGTGAGATACAATTTATTCCATAACATCTGATAACTGGTTCCATAGTTTAAAAAGTATGTCCCTCACATACCATGTCTGTGAAATTTTCTCAAAAACTGCATGAGACTGGTCTTCCAAATGGGAGTAATTATCTTTTTTTTTTTTTTTTAACAATTAACATTTTATTTAAAAAATTCTAACTCACCACTTGGGAATTGTGAAAAAAATAAATGTCCTGGGATTAAACAGACAATAATAATTCAAAGACCTTTAGTTCTCAGGAATCAGTGTTGGAGAATGCTAATTCAGAAAATCCAGAAATGAGACAGATATGATAGAGAAAATGTTTTAACCTATGTTTAAAAACACAACATCATCATAAGAAAAGACAGGGGCAGCACAATGAACGGCACTGCCAATTTTAAGAAAAGAGGGAGACCCACTTCCACTAAACAAAAGACACCTTTTTTCTTAGAAAAGTTTCAGGAATCAAACATAACTTAAAAAGTAGGGACTACTACATCATTATATCGAACAACTCTTCCTTAAAAATGGTCTGATCACAAGACTGAACCTGTAAACACAGGAATTTGTTTCTGATAGTAATGTAGAAAGTCAATTAAATCTGAAAGATACTTTTTACTATTCTAAATTATAGAATTTTAAATATGTTTGATATAATACAGCATCACTTAAATTTTTACTTTAAGCACTGGATCCAGTCCAGCTTTGGGCTAAAAAAAAAAAAAAAGAAACTTAACATAGTTCTAACAATACCTCAGCTGCGTCCTTTACACAGGTGATACACTGTTTAAACTCACAGAAGACTGAATTGGTCCTGCTAATATTGGAAGGAATAAATGTGAAGGCAAAGACAGTTTAACCCTCACCATCATTAAGTATAATACAAGAGATGACAGTCAGGAGTTTGGGTCTTTTAGTTTTAGGACCAAACTCTGCCTCATTACATGATCTCTTCAAGATTAATTTCCTCATTAAAAAGATGTCTGATAAATATAGCTGATCCGTCTATCCAACCATATTATTATTATTAACCATATCATATTATCAGCATATTTTTAATGCTTTATAACCTTTCTCTCATTACAGATCAGCTTTCCTTTCTCAGATTCTGGAATTTAAAATATTCATTATTATTCTGTTCATACACTTAATCTTTCTATGCACAGTCTTCATCTGAAAATGGGAGATAAATATCTCATCTATATCATAACTTACCTTGACTGAAGGAGATAATGCTGATAAAAATTTTTAACACTTTGGCACATACTTGTCACTCACATGCTAACTTGTATCATTTCAAATTGGGATTGGTGTTGTTCCATATTTAATGTACTATATTTTCTCTGAGGTCATGGGCATATAACAGAGAACTTAGTATGGCAACCCAGATGGATTGAGGGAAGGAAAGAAGTTAGATACTGGCTCATGCTCACTCTGAGTAAGGCTGAACAAATATTGGAGAGATTTAAAATCTATGCAAGCACAGTGGTTCAGTGGACTACAGCCACAGTCACTGACCAAAGATTACATTCCAAATGGTGGAAGTTTGTTACTCTCATTTGGGAGGCCTGTGCCTAGTGTCTCAGCCACTGAGAATAAATAAACCATCAGGCCCTGGACAGGAACTTGCAAGAGCAAATCAAGGAAATAAATATCTATTTCTGGCAAATGGGATGCATGGCATTGGGGAGAATAAGCACTCTTGGAGTTAGACAATAACTTTGAATGGTCAGTCTTGGGCCAATCACAGAGAAGATTCAGAAAATTGATTTAATATTAATGTTTTACATTTGATACTTTATAAAATCCCTGCCTCTATAAAGATTATGTTAAGAATAGGGAGCAACCAAGTTTACTGGGCATGAAAGAAACGAGTACCTTAAAAGTAAGTTCCTGGGAAAGTGGCAGATGTACTGACTAACACTTCCCAATTTTAAAGACTTCCCTTCTTTCTACTAATGCTCATAATGCATTGTCCTCTAAGAAGAGATCATCCTCCAAATATTTTTATCTTTGTTCTGAAAAACAAGACTGCTTAAACATTTTGTACAGTAGTGGAAAGAACATTGGAAATTTGAGTTCTGCCTTTGGCCTTATCATTGATTTATCAACTGTAAGAATTCGAGAACATAGTGGACATCTCTGGGGCCCAGTTTTCTTAATTTCAAAATGAAAATGGACCTTTGTGAGGTAGATTCTTGATTGAATGAGGGGAGGGAAGAGAGATTGAAAACCACTGGTTAAAGAATCTATAAAGTTTATTCCAGAAATATGACTCTATTAACTCATGATGCAAGAGAGTTGCACTTTAGGTGGTTGCTCATGGTAAGAAGAGGTTTTACC
>NW_011888920.1:2140985-2153178 GCF_000151845.1 Pteropus vampyrus
AACCCAGATGGATTGAGGGAAGGAAAGAAGTTAGATACTGGCTCATGCTCACTCTGAGTAAGGCTGAACAAATATTGGAGAGATTTAAAATCTATGCAAGCACAGTGGTTCAGTGGACTACAGCCACAGTCACTGACCAAAGATTACATTCCAAATGGTGGAAGTTTGTTACTCTCATTTGGGAGGCCTGTGCCTAGTGTCTCAGCCACTGAGAATAAATAAACCATCAGGCCCTGGACAGGAACTTGCAAGAGCAAATCAAGGAAATAAATATCTATTTCTGGCAAATGGGATGCATGGCATTGGGGAGAATAAGCACTCTTGGAGTTAGACAATAACTTTGAATGGTCAGTCTTGGGCCAATCACAGAGAAGATTCAGAAAATTGATTTAATATTAATGTTTTACATTTGATACTTTATAAAATCCCTGCCTCTATAAAGATTATGTTAAGAATAGGGAGCAACCAAGTTTACTGGGCATGAAAGAAACGAGTACCTTAAAAGTAAGTTCCTGGGAAAGTGGCAGATGTACTGACTAACACTTCCCAATTTTAAAGACTTCCCTTCTTTCTACTAATGCTCATAATGCATTGTCCTCTAAGAAGAGATCATCCTCCAAATATTTTTATCTTTGTTCTGAAAAACAAGACTGCTTAAACATTTTGTACAGTAGTGGAAAGAACATTGGAAATTTGAGTTCTGCCTTTGGCCTTATCATTGATTTATCAGCTGTAAGAATTCGAGAACATAGTGGACATCTCTGGGGCCCAGTTTTCTTAATTTCAAAATGAAAATGGACCTTTGTGAGGTAGATTCTTGATTGAATGAGGGGAGGGAAGAGAGATTGAAAACCACTGGTTAAAGAATCTATAAAGTTTATTCCAGAAATATGACTCTATTAACTCATGATGCAAGAGAGTTGCACTTTAGGTGGTTGCTCATGGTAAGAAGAGGTTTTACCCGAATCAGCTCCTTCTATAAACCATTGTGCAGCTTGGGCCATTCTATGGCTCACTTAACGCTTGTGGTCCTTAATTTCCACATTATCAAGGTGAGAGGAATAAGACATTTCAGTCTTTCTCATTTGGGGCTTCATGGTGGTGTAGAAAGTATATATGAACTCTGCATAATCCTGACTCCCACCACTTATGTGTGAACTTGGACAGGTTATATAATTTGTCCCAGATTGGGATACTGGAAAATATAAAAACGCCTTCTTCTTATGGTTGTTGTGAGGTTAACTAAAATCTCTTACTTAGAGTAACTATTTCTTGCTTACTATCTTTATAACAGTGGGCTGGCATATTGGTATCCAGGTGTCAAGGATGTGGAAGACACAGTTCTGTTTCTCAAAATACTTTCCTATTCTACAGAATGCCAAGCATGGGGCCTGATCTATAGTAGGGACTCATCAGTAACTACTTTTTTTTTTCCTCCAAAGGCAAAATTGCATACTTACATAAGAGCACAGGACACATACTTTAAAACAACATAGCTATATTTTCAGTGCAGCCTTCTGGAACCCATATCGTAACCCAAATGAATGGCTCTAATAATATAATTTCAGGTAAATTGGTAGGTAATAGAGATCCGTTTGGAAAGGCAAACATTTTTCTCTCACTCAGAATAAACACATTTCCCTGCATATTCTCTCATAGAAAGCATTTGTATTAAAATACATGTTAAGATCCTGATTTGCATTTAAAATTATAGAGACTACCTAAATGTGTAAATTACATTGCCTCATTTATTTTACTTTGTCAGTAGAATGATCTCACCTTGAGAATTTTGAAATCATTGACAAAGTTTTCTTTTTGTTGTTGCTGTTACCTTTAAATGTATCATTTAGCATTGTGGAAAATGCACAGTCGATTCACCTAGCAATAGCACTGTACTATTTTTAATAGCATTTTACAGAAATGTTATATTCAGTTAGTAATTTTACTATGCCTCCTCAACAATTAGTGAACTAATACAGAAAACGCCCATAAAAATCACATCATGTGATACTTTTCTCAGCCATTTACAAGTTATTAATATGCTATTAAGCTCAGAACTCAAGATTAATTCAAAGCAGAGTCCATGGTCTTCAGATTTGCTCAATGAACCATTGTGAACCAGTGATGCATAAGCAAAAGGCTCTATTAACTTATTCTCTTTTATCTAACTCATAATCTCTTCATTTCCCTATGCATCTCCACTGTCCTCACTACACGACTAGAATCATGAGTGTTGTTAGCACTAAACCAAATCTCCTAGTCAACTCAACTTCTGCCCATTCCTCTTTTCCAGTCAGAATATGATGGGTTTGGCTGAACTTTCAAAGCTAGTATATGCCATTAGCATTGATTTTTTAATGTCTAATAAGGTATTGTGTTGGCATCTCTCCATTGAAATTCTAAGTGTGTGAATTAATCACAAAACCATATTCTTCAGAAATATTGAAATTACAGTATTTATGTTTTCATATTTCAAAACTGCATTTGTGCTATGTTTTCTCATTCATTCTTTCTTATTCTCTTGTAATATGCTAAAACGCAGGAAGCAATTCCTAGTTGTTGCTTTTCATAAATTTTAGGATGAAAATCAAGATCTGCTTTTTATGGGGCATTGTTTTAGAACAATTGCATAGTTACATATTTCCCTGCCACCAGGATATTAATTAAGTTATTTATTAACCAACCAATATTTTTACATGTCATTTTAAAGAAGACTTCAGGGGACTGTGAAGAAATGCCAACATTTTGTCCTCAAAGAGTTCATAATTTGGTTTGGAAGAAAATGCTCAGTCAAAAGAAAATTCAATTAATAATAATGACTTAAATTGGAATGAAATGCTAGTTCATAGGATGTCATTAGATATTATACAACTAACTGTTCAATGAATGGTGCTAATAAAATTTCTATGGTCCAGTGAAACTTCAAAGCACTTTAACTTGGCCTTGAAGGACAGCATTAAAATTTAGAGAATTTTGTAGATAACTCAGTACTATGCTTCAATATCAACACATAATAAAATAGAATTCCCTGTTAGGGTCATCTCACTTGAAATTGCCCTTAACTGACCATCCCAGCTACTTAACACCTGTACAGAGCACAGACAGTCTCTAATGCTGACATCAGTAGCCATACCCAAGATGAGCTGCTGTGTTGAATCGCTGACCTAACTTTGCCCTTGATACTTCCATTCAAATTAAGCAACGACTATCCATCAATACATGTGGTGGGTGCTTCAGGGGATATAAAAATGAGTATGATATGCTTGTTATTTATATTTTCACGCCTTGTAGGAGAGATATAGAGGTACAAAGATCCCAAATCAAGTAGGATATGAGAGTTAAAATGAAGGTAGAAAACAAGTAAGCTGCATGGAAACCACACTTCATTCAATCTAAAAACTTGTAGTCTAAAATAATAATATAAACAGTTTTCCAAGCTAAACACTCATATTCTTTTAGAGAAATGATTAGGCCTTCCAATTTCCCATCCCTCCTTCTGCTCCTTTCTAAAATAGCATCTGACTATTTGGTAGAGGAAGTATGTTTTAAATGACTTTAAGGATTTATAGGAAAAGGCATACTCACAGTCATAGGGATCTTCAGGAATCACTCAGATTATGGTGTTTGAGTAGTTTGTCTTGTCCGAAAACTGAACTGTAACTGAAAAGCTGCAACTGATTATATCTGGGGGGCGGTGTTAAATCTGATATGTTGGTATCCAGCACTGCAATCTGTGATCCTGGTCACTGATCCTGGTCTTGAAGCCGAAACCTTCAATAGCTTCTCATCCTGATCTAGGTTCCTGCTTTTATACCTATGTTCTCAGGCCAGATAGAAATTCCTAGGATCATTGTCTCATAACTTGATAACCAGGACCTCTGTTCCAGGATCATCTGTTTGGACGCCTCTATAAGTGTGTCTATATACTTATAAAGACCTTCGGTAGTATCCCAAGGGAAGCGTGAAACACTTGAGGTTCAGGCATGAAAAGGTGTATTTAAGTGCACTTGAGATTCAGGCATGAAAAGGTATATTTAAGTATCTTACTTTCTTTACCATATATTATTTTATTACTCTTAAATAGCATACTTCATAATTATTATGGATAGAAGAGATATCTTCTCTATACTTATTGAAGAACTTCTACAATAAGCCTTTATACTTGGTTCTTATTATTTTAAAGGAATTTAGAAAATCCTGTGTTTCTTGTCCAAATCAATGTTAAATCCTGGTGTTTTGGTACACAATCTAATTTTAACTATCTGATAAAACCAAGGAGATATTGTCCAAGATACTGAACATACTTTGGATGATCTAGCCCTTAGAATGAGACTGGTATCCCAGAGTCGGCCCCTACTAAAATTTGACATACCCATCATTCACACATACAAAATAAATCCCATCCACTAACATGCCTAGTCTATGTGCCCAGACCTAGCAGACAGCCACCTCATTTATGAGAGATGTCTACAAGGAAAGGAGAAATACAGGTTAGTGCAGAAAATCCCTGATATCTACCAGTGTCAAACTACTTTGATCTTCTCTCAAAAATAAATGGACAACCAAGTTTACTAGATGTTTGAGACAATATGAGAAGTTCTAATATTAAAACATGCAACAATTTATACTAGAGGATGCAAAATTAATTTAGAGAGGAGAAAAGTACTTTATGCATATAAGAGAAGAAGAGAAGGAAAGAGAGAGAGAGAGAGAGAGAGAGAGAGAGGTGTATTGGGTAGGCTGAAACCTCTAGAGTAGGAGCTAATGCTTCAGTCCACTGGCAGAATTTTTTTTATTCAGGGAAAACTATTTGGATGTTAAGAACCTTTCATCTGACTGGATAATCTCATTTATTTAATGTCAACCGATTGTAGATATTAGTCACATCTACAAAATACCTACACAATACATAGATTAGTGTTTTAATGAGTAAATGGATACTATAGTTTAGCCTTCTTAAAGAGAAAACCAACCATCATCAGGCCAAATTAAATTAGTGATAATAGGAAAAGAATATAGAGGATTAACTATGAAGGAACAACTAACTAAATTAAAAAGGTAAAGGTAATGGAGCACTCAAGGACAGTTTTAAGAGCTTTAATTTGAACACCTGGAAAGTGTTGTACAGGCAACGAAACTATAGGGAGCTGATTTGGAGAAGAGGCTAATTAATCCAATTTTAGATATTGAGGGATGTGAGTTAAATGGCCAAATTATTGGAGGTGATTTATTGCTAAAAGTATGGGCACATACCTCTACTTCCCTGCCTGGACACAGCAGAAAGGACCAGTAGTGCACACGTGACTCAATTCAAAGTTAAAGCTTAATCACATTTAACTATCATACACACAAGCTAGTCAGATGGTGATGAGTCCTACAACTAAGCATAGAGTTCTGGAGCCAGCAGCCAGAGAGTTGCTAGAGTATGCATTATAGCTCAACCAGAAAGAAAAAAAAAAATGTTAGAAAAGCATAGAAGAGAGAGATCAGGCAACCCTTAAATATGGAGAATATGACTTTAGTTCCTGTATTTCTAAACATTGTTTTTATGATACCTGCCTTTTTACTTCATTCGCTTTTTCCAAGTTTTAGTATTATTAAAATCTCCATTTTCTAAATACATTTGAGTTAGATTGAGTGGATTTCTGTCTCTTATCCAGGAATAAAAACCAAGTACTAGGAAGAAATCTAGTTGAAATATCAGCACTACTTTCAAATATTCTGCTACCTCAATAGTTAATTAGTATGTTTGGTAGTGGTAAAGGAGAGAGAATTTTAAAACTGGGATCAATATAAGTCTTTATATAGTTGAACTGGAGAATAATGAACTCTAAAATTAGTTGCACTTAGTAAAACATGTTACTTGCAGGATCAAAACCAAATGTTTGTAAAGAAATACTTTTTGATGCCTGGAGTGCAACAGTTATTTAACTGCAGTTGGAATTATAATCCACTGACCTTACCATATTTTCACTACCTATTATTCTGCTTATGCCCTCAACTCCCACTTTATTCAGCTTACATTTCTTGATCCATCATAACCTTCACTTTCTTACATAAGTTTCTAACTCCTATGTCACTTTTTGCTTTGTTATTCTCAGCTGCTAAAATCCCATAGTTCCAACTCTGTTTATTCCATACTTCTTCCATTCAGAACATCATTGGAAAAATATACCTAGCCATGTCGTCTGATCTAAATTGAAATTTATTACCACTAGCCTCACATAACCCTTTATGCTAACAAATAATCATACTACATTAACTTAATTCATTCACTCCCGCTTTTCTGGACAATGATTTTATACTTTCTCCTACTATCCATTAAAACTTCAACACTTTCTCCTCTTCCATCTAATTCTTATAATAATAATTATGTTTCCTATTTTATTAAGAGCATAGAATCAATCACTTACATAAACTCATTACCACATCTTCCTTGCCCATCAGTTAGATTGTATAACTTCCCTCAAATCCTCCCTTTGTTATTCATGCAGATTAATTTTTCCCCTTCTGTTGGTCAATTCCTATTGACAAGAGCTGGGAATTGAGAGGGAGAGAATGAGAAGTAACTGCTAACGGATGCAGGGTTCCTTTGGGGCTGATGAAAATGTTCTGTAATTATATTAGGGTGATGGTTGTGCAAATTGGTATTTAGAATAAAAATTAATAAAATATACATGTTAAACAGGTGAACTTTTTGGTATATATATTATATCTCAATAAAGCTTCTTTAAAAGAATATATGGGGGAAGAATTTTATGACCTTATAATGTGGTAAAATATCTTTGGCAGCATGCGCGCGCACGCGCGCACACACACATACACACAAGCACACTTATAATCATTAAAAATCAGTAAGTTGATCTCTTTCAAAATGAAAATTTTCTGCTCATCAAAGTCATCCTTGAAAAATGGACAAGCTACCATGTAGGTCAAAATATTCACAATACATATATTTGACAAAACACATATGTAGAAGATGTAAAAACCTCCTAAATCTCAAAATTAAAAATCAAGTAACTCAATTAAACAATGAGCAAAAGACTTGGCTATTTCACAGTGAAAGATACACAAATAGTAAGTAGATTAAAAGTACTCAAACTGTCATTAGAGGAAAAATAAACTCCATTCCACTATACACCCACTAACATAGCTAAAATTAACAATAATAATAGTAACTAAAATCATGAATAACAGTGAAGATGTAAGGCAACTAAAACTCTCATTCATTGACAGTGGAAGTATAAAATGGTAACAATTTGTAAAACTATTTCTTTATAAAAGAGAAATAAAAACATATATCCACAGAAAAGACAAGTATAAGAATGTTCAAAGCCCCAAACTGGAAACACTTTAATTGTCTATCAATAGAAGAATGATTTAAAAAATATTGTAGTATATTTACACAATGCAATACTACTCAGCAAATAAAATTAATTAAAAACTGATATACGTAAAAACAAATGAAATAAAAAACCTTACATAAAACAAAAGAAGTCATATGCAAAATAAAACATATACACGATCTAAGTTATATACATTTCAAGAAAAGGCAAAGCACAACAAATATGTAAAAAAAAATGCTTAATATCGCTAAGCTATTAGGGAAATGCAAATCAAAACCACAATGAGATACCATCTCACACCTGTTAGAATAACCATAATTAATAGGACAAGTAATAACAAATGTTGGAGTGGATGCAGAGAAAAAGGAACCTTCATACAATGCTGGTGGGACTGCAAATTGGTACAGCCACTATGGAAAACAGTATGGAGTTTCCTCAAAAAGCTAAGAATGGATCTACCATATGATCCAGCAATCCCTCTACTGAGTATTTACTCCAAAGACTTGAAAACCCTTATCCAAAAAGATATTTGCACACCGATGTTCACAGCAGCATTATTCACAGTGGCCAAGACATGGAAGCAACTGAAGTGTCCTACAATAGATGATAGGCTAAAGAAGCTGTGGTACATATATCCAATGGAATATTACTCAGCCATAAATAGAGATGAAACACTGCCATTTGTGACAACATGGATGGAACTCGAAATAATCATGCTAAGTGAAATAAGCCAGACAGAAAAAGTTGAAAATCACATGATATCACTTATATGTGTGATATAAACTTAAAAGCAACGAATGAGCAGGACGAACAAAGAGAGACTCATGGACATGAACTATAGTCTAGTGGTTACCAGAGGACTATAGACTAGTGGTTAATAGTAGGGTAGGGGAGGAGTGGGGAGGTAGATGGGATAAAGGGGGTTAATTATAGGGTTTGGCGGGTGAAGCGGGTAAAGGGGATCAAATACATGGTAGCTGAAGGAAACTGGACTTTGGGTGGTAAACACACAATAGAATATACAGATGTCAAATGATAATGTACACCTGAAAATTACATAATTGTATTAACCAATGTTACCTCAATAAACTTAATTAATTTTTTTTAAATTAAAGAAAAAATAAAAACGCTAATGACAAAAACAAAAAAGAAAAGGCAAAACAAATCTATGATTATAAAAATCAGATTACTGGATGCCTTTTGGCAGTAAGGGAATCATCTGGAAAGAGATACGAAGAAACTTCCTAGGTGATAAAATTTGTAAGTTGGCTGTGGAATTAGTTACACAGTTAAATAGTTGTCAAAACTAAACTATAGAGGAAGTTCATTTCTCTACATGTAAACTATACCTCATAATAAAATAAAATTAATTAAAAAGTTAACCTGCCTCAATTGGCTTAGTTATCAAGTAGCTGTCAGTGTTATCAGATGCTGGAAAGATGCCAATGCATATTGTTGCAATAGCTAAACATTTTGTAAAATTGTTTCCTTTGAACATCTGGATAACCACAGAGGAAAACAGCTAAACAGCAGAGTATCAGTAATGTATGCTGTTTGTAAAGTGATGCTTACAGCAAAGTATTACAAAAAAGAGATGAGCCCTGGGAAGAATTCTCTAGTTTGAGAGGAAAAGTGAATTAAAACCAGGAGAATTTAAAAATCTGGTCTTTGCAGGATTGAAAAAGCCAAGTATTTTTATATCTCCAACTGGAAAAGGTCAACTGAGATCTTTGAGTTGAACAAGGGCTTAATTCTGGGCAGAGAGGGACTGAATAGTGGAGAGGGCTGATGAACAGCCATGTTCAAATCACATGGCCTCAAGATACTTGTCATTAATTTCAGAGGGAGAGAAAGACAATTTGAAGAGGCAAAACCCAAACAAAAATAATCATGCTAGAAGATTACATCTAGCAAAGAACTTGAGTATGTTTACAGATGTATGGTACTGACTGAGGTAATTAGATTCATTTCTGTAAGACTTGTATTACCAAATAAACCAAAGCATGGCCTAAAAATACCCGCAAACCTGCACTTGCAGAATGTGGGTAGAGAATGTGAATTTTACGAGGAGGACATGCTGCCTAATGCCCACTGCAAGTGTAGGCATGGACTGCAGAAAAAAAAAAAAAACAAATGGACAAACGATTTGTTCCCAGAGAAGAGTCAGGGTCTACTCTGGTAACTTTCTCCAATACCTAGGCAGAGAGTGTTTAGGAAGTCAGTCCTCTAGGATTTCATTGCTATGGAGTCTTCCATTCTTCCTTTTTCCTAATGAGACTTTTAAGAGCAGTTTGCAATCACCCCATCCCTGCTCCAGAACAGGGGAGATCACTTGTCTTTTGCCCATTGATTGTCAGAGTAGTTGTCATATTGATGAAGAGGATTCTATAACACCCACAGATGCCTCCTGAACTTTGAGGTGGACACATTACCTAGATGGGGGAACGGTATGTAATGAGGCTTTAGAGGCAGGCCATGAAGAATCTTGTAAGCCAAGTTATTTAATTTAACTTAAAAACAATGGTCAGTCATCAAAGGGTTTTAGCTTGTAAGGCATGATCTAATGCACATTTCAAGAATGCCTCTTCAGCTATAGTGTACTGAGTAGATTGGAAGTGGATCAGAGTGAATAATAGGCACTAAATTAGGTTTTACGGCAAACAACATAAGAGATGACGGTAGCTTGTATTAGTCGTGCAGCAGTAGAGATTTAAGAGAATGGATCAATATGAGAAATATTTAAAAGGTAGAGTTAATTGAACTTTTTGATGCATTGGAAATAGGAGAGAGGGAGGGAATAGCAAGGGTGTCTTTTTGAATTCTAACATAAAAATTCAGTTAGATAGTGCTGTCATTGATGAGTAAACAAGAAAATAACCAGGTTTGGGGGAAATAGCTTGAAATTGGACCAGTTGGATAGGAGGGGTTTGCAGTCACTGGGAGACATGTAATGTTTTGAATTCAGAAATGTTACCTTGGACAATTTATCTAGGAATAAGAAGGATATAAATAAAGGTTGAGGCTTTATACTTAAATTAGCCTAGGAAGAGACTATAGAATAAAAACAGAAGAAAGCCTAGGTAAATGGGAGAGGCAGTTCCATAAAATAATTCTCTCTAATGATAGTTCTGTAGCACTTAGATTAAGTTCAAAACGAATTCCAAACATACGATGTTATGTAATTCCGAATATGCTACAGTAATAAAAATCCAAGCTCTTAAGCCAAAATATTATTTTACAATGTAATAGCTGTTGATCTTGGGTTAATTATTTAACCAGTCTGAGCTTTAGATCTTCAATAGGAAAAATAAGAGCTACTTGAAGAGCTATTGTGGAGGATTATATATTTTTTTCTTTAAAAACAGTTTATTTCATATAAATAGTCAAGTTTATTAGCATGAAAGTTTTCACGATAATCTTTTTGTATACTTTTAATGTTAGTAGGACTTGTAATAATGTCTTTTCTTTCATTCTTATTGTTAATTTGTGTCCTCTCTTTTTTATTTTCTTCTCTAAAATATATATATTCTTTTTGTTTTTCAGTTATAGTTGGCATACAAAATATATCTAGTTGAGGGGCAAGTCAGAAACCGAGGCCGATTGCCACTGGTGCGGGGCTTGGGGCTGCTCAACAAGAGGTACAGGGCACACCGAGACCAGATTCTGCTTCTTTGGGTTTTGTGAGCCTTTGAGAGATTTTAGGAAAGTCCATAGCAGGATCCAAGATAGACCATTGGTATGAAATAAACAGCTAGAAGCACATTGGGTGGGCCCGCAAGTTGGGAGAGGCCAAATTTTGGGGAATCCTTTGGGCGGCGTGACCTGTGTTATCCAGGTAGTTGGGGCCTGTGTTCTCACGCTGGGAGTAGGGAGGGCTCAACAAAGAAACAATGGATACTGTCAGCATTTCTGATGAGAGAAAGCCACCCCTCCAGCTCTTTCCCTGAAGCCCAACAACTCGGTGACTCCTGGTATGTCTCTGGCACCTCTCAAGCAGCTGCCCTATAGCTCAAGCTCAGAGGGAGTGAGTCCATCAGTTAGTAAGATTGGGCACAGGCCCTTTAAGAGGCTCTTCTGCAACTTCCACAGCCCTCCTTCTCACTTAGCTGCAACCTCCACTGATTTTCACAGTCAGGAGTTGTGGGGACTTCTCTTCCCGACACTGGAATTCTGGGGTGGGGAGCCTAGTGTGGGGCCGAAACCCCTCTTTCCTCAGGTTGGGGGTGGGAGCTCTATAGCCAAGTTAGCCCTCCCGTTTCTCGATGGCCACACACAGTTGTGGAACCCGGCTATTCTGCGTCTCCATCCTTCCTACCAGTTCGAGGTGACCTATTATTTTTGTCCCTTGTTGTAGGGCTTCTTTTCAGCCAGACTTCAGGTGACAATGCCTGCTGATTGCTCTGTAGTTTTGTTATAATTTTAGTGTGGTTGCAAGAGGAGGTGTGCACAGTCTTTACCTTCTACACCATCTCGACTGGTCCTCCTATATATTGGTTTTAAAAAAATAAATAAAACATTTAATATATGACAAGATTTAATTTAGAAAAAACAGGTAGCTTTTATATTATCAACTCTGTGACATTAGAAATACTGAGAAAAAAATAGGTACCTGTTTAAAATTTTAAATATTAACTTTTTAAAAAAATAAATGTACTAATAATTATTAGAAGCCAGAGTTATTTAAAATCTTTTTTAAAAAAAATTCATTTTCATTGTTTATAATCATGATAGGATTAAAAGGGTACCTTGAAATTTAACTGAAGAAGAGAATATTATTTTTCTAAGGCCATCTATAAGAATAAAAAAGATGACTCTGCTATTGCATACTAGGACAACTGTAATATTAA
>NW_011888920.1:2153228-2156105 GCF_000151845.1 Pteropus vampyrus
CGAATTCCAAACATACGATGTTATGTAATTCCGAATATGCTACAGTAATAAAAATCCAAGCTCTTAAGCCAAAATATTATTTTACAATGTAATAGCTGTTGATCTTGGGTTAATTATTTAACCAGTCTGAGCTTTAGATCTTCAATAGGAAAAATAAGAGCTACTTGAAGAGCTATTGTGGAGGATTATATATTTTTTTCTTTAAAAACAGTTTATTTCATATAAATAGTCAAGTTTATTAGCATGAAAGTTTTCACGATAATCTTTTTGTATACTTTTAATGTTAGTAGGACTTGTAATAATGTCTTTTCTTTCATTCTTATTGTTAATTTGTGTCCTCTCTTTTTTATTTTCTTCTCTAAAATATATATATTCTTTTTGTTTTTCAGTTATAGTTGGCATACAAAATATATCTAGTTGAGGGGCAAGTCAGAAACCGAGGCCGATTGCCACTGGTGCGGGGCTTGGGGCTGCTCAACAAGAGGTACAGGGCACACCGAGACCAGATTCTGCTTCTTTGGGTTTTGTGAGCCTTTGAGAGATTTTAGGAAAGTCCATAGCAGGATCCAAGATAGACCATTGGTATGAAATAAACAGCTAGAAGCACATTGGGTGGGCCCGCAAGTTGGGAGAGGCCAAATTTTGGGGAATCCTTTGGGCGGCGTGACCTGTGTTATCCAGGTAGTTGGGGCCTGTGTTCTCACGCTGGGAGTAGGGAGGGCTCAACAAAGAAACAATGGATACTGTCAGCATTTCTGATGAGAGAAAGCCACCCCTCCAGCTCTTTCCCTGAAGCCCAACAACTCGGTGACTCCTGGTATGTCTCTGGCACCTCTCAAGCAGCTGCCCTATAGCTCAAGCTCAGAGGGAGTGAGTCCATCAGTTAGTAAGATTGGGCACAGGCCCTTTAAGAGGCTCTTCTGCAACTTCCACAGCCCTCCTTCTCACTTAGCTGCAACCTCCACTGATTTTCACAGTCAGGAGTTGTGGGGACTTCTCTTCCCGACACTGGAATTCTGGGGTGGGGAGCCTAGTGTGGGGCCGAAACCCCTCTTTCCTCAGGTTGGGGGTGGGAGCTCTATAGCCAAGTTAGCCCTCCCGTTTCTCGATGGCCACACACAGTTGTGGAACCCGGCTATTCTGCGTCTCCATCCTTCCTACCAGTTCGAGGTGACCTATTATTTTTGTCCCTTGTTGTAGGGCTTCTTTTCAGCCAGACTTCAGGTGACAATGCCTGCTGATTGCTCTGTAGTTTTGTTATAATTTTAGTGTGGTTGCAAGAGGAGGTGTGCACAGTCTTTACCTTCTACACCATCTCGACTGGTCCTCCTATATATTGGTTTTAAAAAAATAAATAAAACATTTAATATATGACAAGATTTAATTTAGAAAAAACAGGTAGCTTTTATATTATCAACTCTGTGACATTAGAAATACTCAGAAAAAAATAGGTACCTGTTTAAAATTTTAAATATTAACTTTTTAAAAAAATAAATGTACTAATAATTATTATAAGCCAGAGTTATTTAAAATCTTTTTTAAAAAAAATTCATTTTCATTGTTTATAATCATGATAGGATTAAAAGGGTACCTTGAAATTTAACTGAAGAAGAGAATATTATTTTTCTAAGGCCATCTATAAGAATAAAAAAGATGACTCTGCTATTGCATACTAGGACAACTGTAATATTAAACTGAGTTTTTTTTCAGTAGTTATCAATGTCATTTTCCTGTCTCATTATTTCCAAGATAAGAGAAAAATAATGGCTCTTGGCTACAGTTACTCTGAAACATTTCATTAACGTGGCTTATATTATTCATCATTTAATCATTCACTCTTTCTTTCTCTCTTGAAAAAGGACTATTATTAATCTGTTGGCTGGGAAAGGACTTAACAGACACTAAATATGCACAGGAGAAAATTTTTTTTTGTATTTCCTTCTAATGTCTTTATTCTGTTGCTATGTTAGAAAGTAAACTGTTTGAGAGTGTAAAATGTCTCATTTTATTACAAAGTTTTAATTTCTACAGAGTTCTTCTGTCCCACAAAGTCCTCGACATCAGTCGATACCTGATAAAGACTACTGATTAAAACCAGGAAACAACATTTAAATGCATGGTCTGTTAGATATTTGGCCACTTTATTTTCTATTAAATATTTTATTTATGCTACATCTATATAGCTTTATGTATGAAATTCAATTTTGCAGAATTTCCCTGAGGTAGCCTGTGATGTGGATAAAAGGTTAGGGTCAGGCTAGAAATAGACAAGAAAACATGTTGTGTTATCTATTGTCAGAAAGCAATATATTTAAAATGAACAATTACTATATTACCATCAGAGTAGGGTCAAGGGAAGGAGCAAGCTACTGGGATCAAAAGACACTAATCTGTCTTGTTAAACAAGAAGTCACCAATTTGTGACCAATTTAAGAAAAAGCGACAAAACTATTCTTGCTAGCCTCTTCACAAAGATTCACTTTTTGTGCAAAGCAATAACTTCAAGTATGTCCCTGTGTTAAACTCAGAATTGTGTTGTTATCAGTTTCAGTTTCAACTATCCGAAGATTTCCAATCTGATTCTGCTATTTACCACTCTACTTGTTTCTAGACTGGCTACTACAAACATGGATTAGTTCCTGCCCACCTAAACAACAGGGAAAAAAGTTCTGCGTGGATTTCATTTTAGAGAATAAATAGTCATTAAAGGAGTGGCATTTAGATAGAATACTTTGATGATGCCAAATTAATTTTATATATTTTAATGGACACGTGTTCACAAACATTTGCTTCTTTAGTTAATCGATTTTCTTCCCAGAACTGTTTATCAAAATAGGAAAGATGGGATTTATCTCTCATTTGCATTCTTAAAGAAAA
>NW_011888920.1:2158255-2168877 GCF_000151845.1 Pteropus vampyrus
CCATTTTTCTACTAGAAACACATCCAAAATTCTAGTAGCTTGTATAGATGAAACAGTGGCATATGGTGTGATTACATTAAACAGGGCAGAAGTATAAATCCATGACATCATCTCTTTAAAAAATGAAAGAAAACAATATTTTGAAAAGAAACATTTTTATCATAAAACATCATGAATGCATAATATTAACAATATTGATTAGTTGGTAATACAATTTCTAAGAATTTCTACAAGTCATGAAGACCATATATTTTATAGATTATATAATCTTTGTGATTTCCATAGGATTATATCTTTTGGAAAATCTGTTGTATACTGAACAAATAATAAAGAGTACAAATCTGGGATTTAGTATATGCCTTTGTTTTGGTTTCATATTAGCTTACTATAAGGACTCTTTTTATAGATTTCCTATGGCAGTTGACTGCTTACAGCAGAAAAAATTCTCAAATTTGGTTTCAATATAGAATCCAAATTAGTCCAGTTGTATTGTTGTCCAAGGGTTAGATCATGTGATACATAATGTGGCAAAAGAATTACTGTCTCTACAAAGAGGCTGAAAGGAGCACTTTGCTTACTAGGGTCAGAGACCTATTAACAGGTCTACCATCAAAGGAAAGTTTGAATGGAACTCAAGAACTCCCCATAAAACATTCCACCGTTTACTTTTGGAGTTTTATGAGGTCAATAAATAACTTCTTTATTTTCTTGACAAAAGTAGAAATAATGGAGAAATAGACCCAGGAGTCACACAAATGGAGATCAAAATGCCGGCTTCATAGCAAGTAAGGCTATTTGGGGAGTTCATCTTAGCTTTATAGCAACAGTGAACTTATTAATGCTCTATTCCAGAATTAAATTTATCCATCTAGTCACTGACCATGCTGAAACACCCCAGAGCTTCACCATATTGACTGTGCCTCTAAAATTTATGCCATGTAGAAGCAAAGATAACCCAGTGGCAATGTGCAAGAATAAACAATAAATTTTCTCAGATTCATCAGTCACATAAATCTATCTCTATATAGTGGAGTGGTGACTGAAAGGGCACAGGGAGAGAGGGCAGGATTATCCTAGGAAGTCCTTCCCCATGAGAAGCCAAAGAGGTGGGACTAAGCATCACACTCTAACATTATTATTCTTCTTACCTCTCTTGTTAGTTTTCTTTCCTAATAAATAACTATATATCATTATGGATTATTATTTTTTCCTTTTTACTCCTTTATTATTTTCTTACTCTTACATTCCTATCTCTTTCATTTTATGTATTCTTATTTTTACAATAAAACTTTATTATTAAATAAATATTCAAAAATAAATTTGCTCTATATGAAAATAAGGTACTTAAAAGAATAGAAAATTCCCATAATGAATGTCTCAATCAGAACGAAATTGGGAAAAAGCAAAATCACCAATAGTTTAGTTAAAGCAGAGGGGTTTTATTAAATGTTCACATGAAATGAATTATCATGGAGGGCAGAAGTATATGAAGAGCCACAGAGAAATTACTGGGAAAACAAAAGGTGAGTAAACACTGATAAAAAGATCTTGCCTATATATAACAGCCAGGAATATTAAAAAAAATAATAATAATAACAGCCAGGAATATTTAAAAAAAAAAAGTATGATTCATGGTAATGAGAGTTTTTCATGCTTAACTATAATCAGACATTTCAGAAAATGTAGTGCTTCACTATTAAGACACAATCTCTGCAACTAGCATAAAGCTTCAAACACAGAAAACTTGTAGCTTTGAAACATTTTAATAGCAAAGTTTGCAAATAATAAGAAATAATTAAAGTAGCTTTAAGAAATCAGAGAAATCTTAAAATGTTTTAAAAAAATTTGGCCTACTTTAAAATAGCATCTCATCCCATACACATTCTTATAAAGTATGATTTTAAGTAATCATTAAAATATATGTTCTTTAATCTACTATTTATGTAAAGATTGAATTTGATTACCGATCATGTAACATATATACCTTTGAAGACTCAGCTCTCAGACAGTGAACAGTCTGTGCTACTCCAACTGTGCTACCATAATAACATAAAGCTGTATACTAAAAGGAAGGGCCTGGAAGAGTCTTCACCCCAATTCAGAAGTAGCAAGAGTCATTTCCAATGTTTGATGTAAGCATAAAAATCCAATTTCACTTTTACACCCAAGACCTAAAGAGCAGATAGAAAAAGCTGATCAAGAAGAGTCAAGAGGAGAGTAGCTCAGGCTGAAGATGGACCAGCTAAGGTCTAAGGGCTGTTGCAGGTCAAGAACAACCAGAGGTCTGGACCTCAATCCTTGGAATGAAGGTTACACAATTTTAATTTTGACTGAATGAATGAAAGCTGAAGATATGGAAAGTGGAAATTTAGCATGAGAAAGCTGAAACTGGTCAAGATAGCAGACGTCAGTAGATATAAAATATCCCAAGCAAACTGAAATCTCAAATGTGGCTGACTCTATATCTAGAGTCATTTTTTTTTAATATTTGCTTTGAATATTTTAATATATTTTGTCAAGAATAAGAGCCGTTGGCTCACAAATAAGTATAGAAAATTAGAGTCAAAGGAGAAGTCAAAATTCCCTCAGAAATTGTCTAAGCATTTCCCTTTAAACAGGCTACAGACACACAGGCATACTTGTTGTCCACTGCATTTTTTTTCTCAGAAAAAAATGGAATATATTCAATTTTAATACTTGTGCTCTTTTTCTCAATACTTTCCATTGCATTCGTAGCCTCTAGATCTTCTGTCTTTGATTCACTTTTGGTGTCTAGATTCGAAAATGAAATTCGAATTCATAGTTTTAGTCCTTAGTGCTAAGACTCCCATAACGAAATATAACTTCGGGTGATTTAAACAACAAAAGGCAGTTGTCTTACAGTTTCGGAGGCTAGAAATCTGTGATTAAGTTGCTGATAGAGTTGATTCCTTCTGAAAGTTGTAAGGAAAAGTCTGTTCTATATCTTCTAGCTTCCTATGGTTTGCTGCCAATCTTTGGCATTTCTTGACTTGTAGATGCATCACCCCATATCTGCTCTGTGTTTACATGGAGTTCTCCCTGTGGGCATTAATATGTATAAATTTCATTTTTTTATAAGAACACTAGTTTTGTTGGATTAGGGGTTCACTCTACTTCAGAATGATCTCATCTTAACTAATTACATCTGCAACAACCCTATTTCCACACAAAGTCATATTCTGAGGTACTGTGAGGTACTTCAACGTATTAATTTTGGAAGAACACAACCAACCCATAACAAGCTTCTGAGTACATGGTTTACGCACAAATCTTGTGCATAAATCTTGTTTTAGACCTACTCATTTGAAGAGTTGATTGTGATTTGTACAGCCACTATAAAAAACAATGTAAAGATTTCTCAAAAAATTAAAACTAGAGCTATCATATGATCCAGCCATCCTACTTCCAGGTATATATCTAAAGGAAATGAAATCACCATTTCAAAGAGATATCTGTACCCCCATGTTTATTTGCAGCATTATTCACAATAGCAAAGACATGGAAACAATCTAAATATGCACTGATGGGTGAAGAGATGAAGATTATGTGGCATATTTACAATGGAATACTATTCAGTCGTAAGAATAAAGGAAATCCTGACATTAGAGACAACATGGATAGATCTCGAGGGCATTACAATAAGTGAAATAAGTCGAATAGAAGATGGAAAATTGTATATGATCTCACTGTGTGTGGAATCTAAAATAATAATAATAATAAAAAAAAATAAAAACTCATAGAAATAGAGTGTAGAATGGTGGTTGCCAGGGGCTGAAGGGTGGAGGAAATGAAGAGATGCTGATCAAAGGGTCCAACTTTCATTTATAAAACGATAAGTTCTGAGGACCTAATGTGCAGCATGGTGACTATAGTTAACAATATTATATACTTGAAAGTTATTAAAAGAGTAGGTCTTAAGTGTTCTCTTCATACACACACACACACACACAAATGGTAACTATGTGAGGTAATGGATATGTTAACTAATCTTATTGTGGTAATCATTCCACTATATATATATATATCAAATCATCAAGTAATGCATCTTAAACTTATGCAAGGTTATATCTCAATTAATATATCTCAATAAACCTGGAAAAAATAAAACAAATGAAGAATTGATTGTGAAGCAGAAGAACATTGAAAACCTGAATAAGAGCAGTAAGAGTGATGATAGTTGTGTTATAACCAATTAAAACTTCATTTCTTAGAAAAACGGTACTTTACTCACTATTTCTATTTTTTACCACCTACCGAGTCCTTAACCATTTTTTTTTCTGGCTTTATTCTTAGCTTTCTGACAACAGTGATCACTAGAAGGCTGCTTTATGTGACTAAAATTCCAAATTGAAAGTTCCATTCTTGATCTGTTTCTCTAATTCTGCAATGATTCTGCTTAGGACTTCCTTCAGACTACATATGCTCCAGGAATTTATCACACTCAATCTCTTGTCTCGTTCTTTTCTTCTCTGACCACATGTTTTTGATTGTCCTGTCTGTCTCTCTATCGCTCTTCTGCTTATGTAAATATTTTTGAATAATTAAATGCATAGTTGAATAGATGGATGGATAGGTAGATAAAAGAATAAATTTGGGACCTAAGAGCAATGGGAAGGCAGTGTAAAGTTTTAACCAAAAAATTAAGTAACTAGATGTTTATTTCTTTATTAAGATAAAGTTATCTATATGGAAGCTATACAACATGATATGATATACATAGAGAAATGATTATTTCATTCAAGCTAATCGACATTATCTCTTCATATAGTTAACATTATTTTGTGTATGTGATGAGAATCCCTGAAACCCACTCTCTCAACAAATTTCCAGTATTCAATACAGTATTATTAACTATATTTATCATAGTGTATATTGAATCTCTAGATTTATTTATAACATAACTGCAACTGTGTACCCTTTGACCAACATGTTCCCATTTCCCTCGCCTTCCTGCCCCTGGTAACCACTGGCCTACTCTGCTCCTGCGTATTCACCTTTTTTAGATTCCATGTTTAAGAGAGATCATACAGTCATTTTCTCTCTGTGTTTGGCTTATTTCACTTAGCATAATTTAATGGTATTCCTGCATTTTTTTTCTAACCTCTATTTTTCCTATACTTCTTTCAAACAATTCTCTCAGTCAAGAACTTCAATGGTACTCATTATCTAATGAGAAATAACAGTACACACTCCTGATCAAGTTTTATTTACTTTATTATCATGCTGCTTTCGAATCACTTAGGCTACTTTTAAACTTGGAAAAAATTTCTCATACCAAAGGATTTAATAAATATTAGTTTCTGTTTTCAAGGTTTTCAATTGTTTGATTTTTTACATATAACTTTTAATCCAGATAAAATTTCAGTATAGTATGAGGTAAGAGATTCAAAATTTATGAATTTCCAAATTTGTCTGACAATATACTTTTTCTCAATATCCTTGACATAAAATTGTTTGGATAGTTGATATTTTTATTCTTACTGAGAAAGAAAAGTAATAGCTATTTCTTAAGTCAGGTAAATTTGAGGTTATTACTAGAAAGTACTTCTGTCATTTTTTTTTCTTTCATTTTAAAAAGAAAGCCTTAAGTCATCTTGGCAGTCAATCATTGGATCTGCCATCAAAAAGAAATCTACAGAAATCTGTCTCTTGTTTTCGTTACCATAGTGCCAATTAATAAATTTTGATACCAAACTAATGAGATTATGTGAACAATTATAAATGTAGATCCTGGGACACCTAAGGGAAAACAATCATTTTACTTCTAAGCTATTAAAAATTAGTCAAGCTCCTACATTGGTTAAGGGATTGAAATAATAAAATAAAGTATATTTTTACAATGAAGTAAGGATGGAGCAGAAGTGTACCTCATAGGATGTATATAGGGTAAAAAAGTATGAAAAATATAAAGATAAAGCAAGCACCCAAATACCATGTTCCACCTACATTTGAGTTTTACCATTTCAGGATAGCTCTTCTGCTTAAAGATTTTACCACTTAGATTAATTTAAAAGAATTGGCTTTCATGAAGATTGAAGGTATATGTTGATCCTTAAGGTATACATTTAAAAAAATTGTTCTTATAATATTTTCTTTGTCTCTAAACTATAGGGTAAAATATTTGAAGAATTTATTCTACACAGAAGTTAAGTAAAGTCTTGGCAACTTTGTGGAATAGGGAAGGATCTTATTAAATGTTTAAAAAATGTAAGTCGCATACGTAAATATGAAGTCTTTTCAAAGGAGATATTCTTCAGTATGTGTGTAACTAAGACATGAATAACTGCAAGATTATACTGCAGTGTTGGCCATTGTTATCTGAAAGATTAATCAATTAGATTTTTTCCTAAAGCACCCAGTCTTTCATAGCTGAAAATGTCATTTGAGATATATAATATAGAGCAATAGTTCTGACCCGATAAACTCAGAAAAATGTAATTTAAAAGATGATTTTTTTCTCTTTCTTGAGAAGAACATTGTATCTTTCTATTAATTAAAGAAAAGTGATTTTGAGGTGATAAAAGAAATGTATAAGAGACCTTAAAACAGATGACATTAAGCTTAAATATACAAACATATCTGATTTTCTTAAACATACTATCAGCTCCAAAGAAGTGTTAAATGTGCTATAAGGTTTAACATAAATTTAGAAGAGGTTCAATAGTTGCACTCATGTGAATGAGGTACAAGGTATGGAATTAATTTAATTCTATATATCCTTGTTGAGATCTCATCATATATTAGAGAAAGATTGCACTAAATTGTACATATGCATGCCCACAGGTTTAATCACTTTGTATCAGAACCACTTCTAATGTTTGCAAAGCCTGTGACAATACAATGGAGCCCACATACAACACATCAAAACATTTAATTTATAAATCAATTCTTAAAATTGCTAAGCTATCTAAAACAAATCCATTAAATAAAATATGTCCTAACCTCCTATACTGACTAACACATCTTTGTAATGATTTGCAACATTGATACAGGGAAAACCAGCTAACTCAGTCCCTGGGCCTTGGCTCTGCACCCCTCACCCAAATATTTCTTTTCCTACCCATGACTTTATCCTTCATTACGAGAGGCCTTAAATCTACATGTGTACACACTCCAAGATGCGTCAGTTCCATCAGTATCCCTAAAGAGTCACTCTTTGGCCCCAAGCTCCTGCAAGCTTAGGCTTGGCTACTGTGGTCGTACAGTCTGTTCTCAGGAAGACAAGCCAGGAAATGTGCCAAACATGCTCTAGAAGAGGTTAGGACCATTCCAACAGGGAATTCCATGCTTCCAGTTGCCCAGAATGTCATGTCAAAGGGAAATGCAGAATCCATATGCTCTACCTCCTTTTCCCATAAACTCCTAGCCCATGAGTTGGAGGACTGCAAATCATGACCGTTAAAAGCTATCCAAAACATGAAGTCCACTGCAGGGACCTCTTCTGCCAGGATCTCTAAGGGCAGTATTGCCTTCCATAGTCAATCAGGTAAGACTTTTGAAAAAACATTAAATATAAATAAACACTTCAAACCTGTATATTATTTTTACTGAGAGTGAACAGAATCTGGGCATGTCAAAATAATATTTCAATTATATTTTCAATATAAAATATGTACGAACTTGATATGATACCAGTGTTTATAGCTTTAGGAAATATCAAAATACATATGAAGTCTTCATTTTCAGTTTCATATAATGATTATTTCCATTGCTTCCACTGTGTGCCAAATACCATATTAACCACTGTGGATATAAAATTGAGCAAAACAGGCACAATCTCAAGTATGGCAGGAAATAGATAATCATGTATAATAAGTACTGGGATAGATGTAGGCCTCTATGAGGCATCTGATACGAGTTTAAGAGTTTAGGGAATTTTCCTGGAGAAAGTGATTTTAAGTTGGGATGTGTAGAATAAATAGGAATTCGGCCACTAAATAAAACAGGGTATGAAAACCCATAAAGTATAGTGAGAAAAGTAAGACAAATTCCAAGAACTAAAAAGAAATTCATGGCTCTATATGATTTGGATCAGGAGATGAATGGCAGAATTAAGCCTGGAAAGGTAAGCTTGGGCCATATCATGAAGATCCTTGTGTAACAAGATCACTGTGTGGCCTTGAGCCTAAAAGAGTCATTGAAAGTTTTAAGCCAGGGAATTCCAAGATCAGACCACGTTAGCTCCAATACAGGAAAATGAATAAGTTGGTAGAAAACTGAGGAAAGGGATATAGGTGAGAGAGTAAGTCCAGCCAGAATAGTTTTTGTGAAGATAAAGTGGGGAGATGTAAGAAGTCTCTAGAAGGTATAACTGACAAGAACTGCTGATTGGTGGCTATAAAGGATGGGAGAAAAGAGAATCAAAGATGACAAGCTTAAATCAGGTGTTTGCTAATGCCATTTATGGAGAACATAAGAAGAATAAGAGATTTTGGTAGTCATGTGTGAGAAGCTGTCCTGTCTTTAATTTGAAACCCAAGACAAAAGTACTAATGAGCCCTCCTCGCATATGTCTGAATATATGGACATTACAAAGCAAATAACAGTTAAATAAAAGGTGTTCTATTGTCTTTTCTTCATAACAACCTGGAAAGAAAGCCAGTTTTAAGTTTTGAATTCCTGGGCTCCTCAAAGTTTTGTACTTGTAGACTGTGACAGAAGATTGCTTATCCCCACTGCCCTTCTCTTCCTACAACTGATCTTGTGTCATGTGAAGACCTCAGGCTGCATGTCAAAACTCCTTGGAAACAGATATCCCCTGGAACACCCACCCCTCAGGTGTCGGGGAGAGTATACCTACAGGTGAGGCCAGCTGTCAGGAGGACAGACCATAGGAAGAAATTCATGCAGGCCTAGGAGGGAACTGTGAAGTCCTGAAACAATAATTGTGGTCCAGAAGTGGGGTCCCAGCCTCAAGAGAGCACATCCTTTAGTCCTGACAACTTCTCAGCTGGTGCAGAGGAAATTGGCTATGGAGCAGCCAGAAAAGAGTACATTTAAGCATACGGCCCCAGGCCTATTCCTCTAGCCTGTGTCTTTTGTGAATGGGGTGTGGTAAAATTTAGATGCGCAGACAGTAAGTTATATGAATTCAGTTTAGTACAGGTCCAGTTAGAATTGCTAGTAGGATATCTAAATAACATTCTAAATAATAATGTGTCTAAATAATAATGCCTATTGAAATACAAGTATACATTTTTAGAAAATCAGTATATCAGTTTGCCAGGGCTGCCATAACAAAACATTACAGAATGGGTGGCTTAAGCAACAGAAATTTATTCTTATGGTTCTGGAGGCTAAAAATCTAAGGTTAAGACATTAGCATGTTTTTTTTTCTCCAGAAGCCTCTCTGTCTTGCAGATGGCCACCTACCTTCTGGGTCCTCACATAATTATCCCTTTGCGAATACCAAGCCCTGGAATCTCTTCATGAGTCCAAATTTCCTTTTCTTTTAAGAACTTCAGTCAGATTGAATTAGGGCCCTCCCTAATAGCCTTATTTTAACTTAATCACTTCTTTAAAGTCCTTATTTCTAAATACAGTCATATTCTGAGGCACTTAATGATAGTGCTTCAACATATGAATTTGAGAGGGGTACAATTCAGATCATAATAGCCATTCTGGCCAGAATATAGACTTGGTTGATATTAATTGCTATGGACTGAACTATGTCTTTCCAAAATCCATATGTTGAGTCTTAACCTCCAATGTCATAGTACTTGGATGTGAAGTTTTTGAGAGGTAAATAGGTTTCGATAAGATCATCAGAAGTGGTTTCTCCGTATAGGATTAATGCCTCTATAGGAAGACACATGGAAGAGCTCATTCACTCACGCGTCTGCCATGTGAGAGCACAGCAGGTATCTATAAGTCAAGGAGAGAGGTCTCACCATAAAATGCCTGTGCTGGCACATTGATCTCAGACTTCCAGCCTCCAGACCTGTGAAAAAATTAATTTCTGTTATGTAAGCCACCTAATCTCTTGTATTTTGCATGGCAGCCTGAGCAGACTAAAACATCAATAAACAGATAGCAGTTGAAGACATGTGAGCAATGAGATCACCTAAGAAAGATTGTCCTTGGAAGAACCCTGAGGAATGAATGCCATCACTTAAAGCATGGGCAGGAATGGAAAGGCCTGTAAAGGACACACAAAAAAAAATGATACAAAGAAATTAGATTGAAGAGGGAGAAAATTACCTTTATCTATGACAAGGTGGCTTACATAATTATGAATCAAAAGACATAACCTAAATAAATGAAAAAGGAACCCGTGATGGTTAATTTTATGTGTCATGAGGTGACCGGACATTTGGTCAAACATTTTTCTTGTGTGTTTGTGAGGGTGTTTCTGTGTGAGATTAACGTTTGAACAGGTAGACTGAGTAATAAAGAGTGCTTTGCCTAATGTGGGTGGGTCTCACTCAATCAGTTGACGGTCTGACAGGAACTAACGGGCTGACCCTTCTATGAATCCTCCTGGCTGACTGCCTTGAGCTGAGACATAGTTTTCTTTCTTTCTTTCTTTCTTTCTTTCTTTCTTTCTTTCTTTCTTTCTTTCTTTCTTTCTTTCTTTCTTTCTTTCTTTCTTTCTTTCTTTC
>NW_011888920.1:2169007-2175161 GCF_000151845.1 Pteropus vampyrus
TTTCTTTCTTTCTTTCTTTCTTTCTTTCTTTCTTTCTTTCTTTCTTTCTTTCTTTCTTTCTTTCTTTCTTTCTTTCTTTCTCTCTCTCTCTCTCTCTCTCTCTCTCTCTCTCTCTACTTATTTTTATGTATTTATCTAGTTAGTTGGTTGTTTTGTTTTCCTGCCTTCATACTTGAACTGAAATGTTGGCTTTTCTCTAGGTTTTAAGTCTGCTATCTTTTGGATGGGAACTACACCATTAGCTCTCCTGGGTCTCTAGATTGATAAATGCAGATCTTGAAACTTGTCAGCCTTAATAATCACATTATCCCTTATAATGCCATACAATAATAAATCTCTCTTCTTTCTCTCTCTCTCATAGATATATCAGAGTTCTCCTAATATAGTACCTAATATTATCTAAATATTCCAAAACAGTAGGCAATTTTAGTAACAATTTGCCAAATGCATCCACTTTTTAGAAATCAGAAATATATTCATAAATTAGAAAAAAATTATCAGATGATTAATGAAAGAAGAAAATCCAGGAAAATATACAGAGTAAATATGCAATTATATACTATGATTTAGAAGATATGTCATAAGTGAGGAGAGCATAGTACTGTTCAAAGATGGCTGTAAATTAAACTTAACCAATTAATAACAGTTCTTACAGAATGAGTTTACTACTGTAAGATGAGAAAAAATGAGAAAAAGACATTTCTCAAAATTTGTATTTAAACAAAAATAAAATAAAAGTGATAGAGAATATGCCTCATTCAGTATATTAACTATTGAATCCTAACCTGAGTTAGGCATTGTGCTGTTTGATCTAGCTTCAGGGATATATGAGATATGAGATATGCAGCAAAAGGAGAAAAGATATATATATTTAGAGTTACACGTATTACTATTTAAACAATACTCAAGCACTATTTTTAACTCTCATCGTATCTCTGTACCTATACATATAGTCTTATACACATAATATTTTTAATTAAATTAATAAATAGTTACATACTGTTATTAAAGTGTCGATCAGTGTCTAGTGTATTTATAACCCTTTAACAACAAAGTATATTTAATAGAAGAATAATATTATCTGTTTTATTATCATAAATAGTTTTCAGTTATTTTTAAATATCTTTTTGAATAATTTCATTGTAGAGATATATACCACAATGATAGGTAGTTATCTTCCTAACCATTACATTGAGGGTTGCAATTTTTATTTCTGTGCTTTCCTTTGTGTTAATTGATATCGTTTATACAGAGAAAAAGAACTAAAACTACAAGAAATGACAACTGAGGAAGTTATACAGTCTCATGAAGTCACATACTCATTTTTATTTATTTATTCACACAAAACCACACAACTTTTTGTCATAATATGTGTGCTATTAAAACTATTGACTCCCTTTATTCTCTCCCCATTAAATTTACTTGCAGTTTAGAAACTGCCTTTTCCTTTTATCTATCACTAGAATATCACTTCAGTCCTTTAATTTGACAGCTCCAAGAACTGTGACCATTAACAGGAAACCATCCTCTTTACCATTTCTGTGCTAAACAGACACGTACTGGCTTTCAGTATTGATTAATCCGTTCTGCCTTTCCCTCTTTTCAGAGCCAAGGATAATAATCTGCCTAAATCCTAAATCTCAGAACTGAAAACACAATTGGCCCAGCTTTGGCAAAATATACAATCCTGATTAAATCGCCTGGAGCTCAGGATGTAGGTTTATATAGTAGCATAAGTAGATGGTGTGTGTGCGTGTGTGTGTGAGAGAAAGAGAGAGAGAGAGAGAGAGAGAGAGAGAGAGAGAGGAGAGCGAAGAGAGAAGAGAGAGAAGAAAGAAGAGAGGAGAGAGAGAAGAAAGAAGAGAGGAGAGAGGAAGAGAGAGGAGAGAGAAGAGAGGAGAGAGGAGAGAAAGAGAGAGCAAGAGATCCCTGTTGGAGGCAGTATTTTATTAACTAGGGTCCTATGCGCTAATACTCTCTCCTTAGAGACATCTCCTTTGTGGCTGAATGTAGCCAGTATGCTATAAATTTTTGACATTTTTCATTTTAGTTTGTAAATTAGTATTATTGTTTTTACCTAGTACTGTGTAACCAGAACATTTAGTGAAAAAAAAAATTGAATTCTAACATTTTATAAATACTAAAAAAAATTATTTAACCAAATATAATGTTTTGTAAAAGACATTATACAACTATAAAACTTCTTACAATTGTATTGACATAAAAATACTTGTAAAATATTTCATCAAAGCAATGTAAATAATAAGAACAGCCTGATCATAAGTAATCGTTAAATATGAATTAATTCAATCCTTCAGAGAACTATTTTGTCAGAGGTGCTATTATTGTCCTCCCCTTTTGAATAAATGAGGAAACTGAGACAAAGAGCTAATGGAAATGTAGTCTTCAACTAGAAAGTAATGGAAAAGAGATTTGAACCCAGTCAGTTTTTCATCAAAGCCTAATCTCTAAAACAATTTATAAAAAATACACTATATAAATACTAAATTTAATAAATCACTATATTTTAAGGCAAATAGTAAAACCGAAAATCAAAAAATTCAAAGTATTTCTTACTCTAAATAGAGGCTAAAATAAAGCTCAGATACATTGAAAAGTTAAATTTTATGAAAATATATATTAAAATAAAACCATAGACATAAAAAATGGAGAAATACATTTATATGCACAGTGATTAAAGCATTGGAGAAGGAAAGGTTTCTAAGTTTAGAAACAAGATGAACATATTTCACTATCTTGAACAACCAAAATCTTCTACCATGCATGATAAAAATGATGCTTAAATTAACAAAAACAAATTAAGAATGTATTTGCAATAATTGCAAAAATCAAAAGTTATTAACACATAAAGAATTTTCATAGATGTAATTCATTGGTCTAAGTTATTAATATTTTCATCCATAAAAGAAAGAACAAAGAAAGCATGAAAATTTTAAGAGAAATTCTCAAATTCATATATAAGAATAAATTCAAAATTCACAAAAGAAATATAATAGATTTAAAATTACAGAAAATTATTTATTCCTTTTGGTAATACAATCATTATAAATTTAAATATTAAGGTGTTATTTTCATCATTTAAATTGGGAAATAGTCATAAGATACTAAATGTTGCTGAGTCAAATAAAAAGGATATTTTCATATATTAGCATATAAATATAATATCTGATATTATTAGTTGTCTTATGCTGTTAATAGACTGTGATATAAAAATTTCCATTTGTGAAACCGATCCTTAACTCATTAGGAATAAAATTTTTATATACATCATGAAAAACTAAAAATTATCTAGATATCTAATCTTTGGTAGAATATTAAATCTAGATTATAGTAATTCACAGGAGTATTAGACATATCATTTTTCTTTATAATAAAAAGGATATGTTGATATAACATTAAATGGAAAGTACAGGCCATAATATTGTACACTGAGTATAAAAAAGAATGTTCTTATTTATGCCAATAGTTATCTATTGAGATATAGATATAAATATCAGTATAAATGTGTGTCTGTGTATATTTGTAGAGATAGAGAAAATCTAAAATGAAATTTACCAATATGCCAACTAATTTTTGTGACTATTTTTGAGTTTCCAAAACACTTTTATTAAGAATGGATTACCTTTAGAACGAGATTTTAAAAAATTAATAAAACAATGGAAACAGCATATGAATAAGGTAATATAATGAATTTCAAAATCTTCCTATTAAAAATATCGGAATTAAAAATGCGTGCTTTTATTTTCTCTAATACTTCGTTGCTTACATATAAAATATTTCATGAAGGCTGTGAGTTTTGGGAAAATGCCAGCAGAAAGCCACGACTATTTTTCATCATTTAGAAAAGTACTTGTCAGAAAAAGACTCAAATTTTAGTTAGCTTTCGTTAACTACTGCCTTAAACTGAGACATACACTTCAGGTTACGATTCAAAGATAAAAATGTGAGAATATTCTCCTGAGCTGAAAATAAGTCCTGGGGGACTAATAAGTAATAAAGCCATCCAGCTGCTCATGAAAATCTACTCTTTCCTTGCATTCTTAGCCCTCTTGGCCATTTCAGAGTTATCCTCATGGGGAGAGAACTGATAGCTAGAATTACCACATTACAGGACAGCATATTTCCCAGGAGTCATGAGCAATGTCACAGGCTGTTGAAAACATTGGCCCTTTCTAGAGTCAATTAAGTAGCCTATGAAATCAAGAGAATGACAATATAATAGAAATTCTTCTCATATATTTTTCAAGTAAATAACTATATTCTAATACATTATTCTACTACATTGTTATATTGAAAGAATAATTCTAATAAATATAAAGTCAACATGATTTTTTCCTGCCTTAGAATTTATAAAGTCAAAAAGCTACTTTACCTGAAACTTTACAGTTGTGGTTTTTAGTTTTAAGTGATTTTACTTATACAGTTTTATTCCAAAAGCTAAGGTACATTTATTTTACCAAGGCATAAATTAGTAGTCTATTAGTATTCCATATTCTATGGACAAGCAGAATTAAACTTAAAATAGCATATTTACAGGAACAAGAACAAGGTAAAAATAAAATTGTAGTATGAAAGGCAAAGCAAAGTTATTCTTCCCTTTTTGGAGTATTTTAAGGAATTCTAATTTCATGAAATTTAAAAAAAAAATTCAAAGATTTTGATAACCCTCTTTTTCTTTTCCTCTACACATTTCTAATCTATCTTATCTCCTAATTACTATCAATTTTATTAAGTTATTTAATTGATCAGTTATCTCATCCATCACTCCCATAACCATGAATCTCAGAGTCATAGACCACAGCTAGAACTAACTTACCTGTTCTGATCTAACTCCTGGAAGTCTATTTTGCCTTGTAAATTCCCTGAAGTTGAAAGATAATATTTAATATTTTATTTCTCTCATATTTATGTGGTCTTTTGTGCTTGTTAGGTATAATTCTGTTTAACACTTTAAGGTTCAAGAAACTATATATCACTGAAGTTAATACCATAAAATGTACTCTCTCTCTCTCTCTTTATATATATATATATATATATATATGTTACTGAATCAGCTTCATTCCATTAGCAGCCATTTTAAATGGTAATGCATGCAGTGCTAAAATATACATTCATTATATGTACAAAAGTATGTAAACAAGGTTTTTGTTGTCATGTTCATATACTTTTCAGGTATAAAGTCACTGAAAAATGCACATAAACCACTTTTTCAATAGTTCCAAGCATATCGTCCAAATGGAAAATTAGTATTTGTTCAGCAAAAACAATGTCAGTTTGACTCTATTTTCATTGTCTTTAAAATATAATGAAAAAAAAGTCTTAGCCATACTATAAGTTAAGGCCAAAGTTATACACTGCTTCTACTTAATGTATAAGACTGAGTTTTCTAAACATCATCATTAACTGAGATATAAAACAAAGGAGGCTAAGGAGGAGAAAAAAGAGTGTTGAGAATATTAATTTATTTTGGACTCCTCAAGGTTGAGCTTCATTTTGGCTAAGTGAAGATGAAGTAGATAAAGGAATGAAATGGCTCTAGACCTCAGAAACAGATTTAGATTCCTGTATCAGTTGGAATAAGGTGATTAGAGCTGGATCGTGATGAGAGTATATAAAATTTACCAAGAAGTTCAGAGAATTAAACTTTGAAGACCACCACATCATAAAAGGATGACAGCAAGCAGTCAACAAAGAATATGACAGAGTGGTTTTTGAGGTGAAAAGGGCACCAATGGTTAGATGTCACTGTAAGTCAAAGAAAGGGACAGGTCAAAGGAGAATGTCTCAAAATGTTGACTATCAGAGGAGTCAAAGTAAAAGAAAAATTAAAATTTTTCCATTGCATTTGATATTAAGAAGTCAGCAGTATTATCCTGATAATTTAAATGAACTTACTCAGGCAAAGAGGCTGCAGTGGATTGAGGAAGAAATGGACAATAAAAATAAATAGAGCCATAGAAGATCTATACTGACCATTCAAAAACCATACAGTGTTAGAAAAAACCACAGATTTGAAACAAGATTTTTTTCCCTTCCCCTTTATCACTAGTAAAAACATGATCTTTCTATATGTTTCTATATAAAGCCACCAGAAAAAAAAAAAAGTGAACAAATGATGGTGCAAGGTTTTGGA